>NC_044402.1:121974242-122074242 GCF_006542625.1 Nomascus leucogenys
GTCCTTTATGCTCAATTTTCCATAAATCTAAAATAGCTCTAAAAGATAAAGTACATTAATTTAAAAAGATAAAGTTTCCCAGCATGCTGGGGAAGTGGACGGCTCAGAATCTTCCCCACTAATTCCTCCCAGAAGCTGTCACCCCGTACAGGCTGCTGAACTCATCAAACTTACTATAGTAAAACAAAAGTAGCCTCGACTGAGTCTCAGACTTCATTCTTGACAATCTCTGAACCTGGACCATGTACACAACTATTTTGTAAGAAAACCCTAATGAAAGCAACAAGAATAATAATAGCTACTACATACTAGGAAATGTGCCAGCCATTTTGCATTCTTTTATTTAATCTTTGTAACAACATGTGACATGGGTTGTAATATAATTGCCTTATAGGAAAAAAATAAAAAGAGAGACAATGTGATTTCCTCAACATAACTGTATTAGCCCATTTTCATGTTGCTGATAAATACATATCTGAAATTGGGTAATTTATATAGAAAAAGAGATTTAATGGACTCACAGTTCCACATGGGCTAGGGAGGACTCACAATCCTGGCAGAAGGTGAAAGGCACATCTTACATGGTGGCAGACAAGAGAGAAAATGAGAGCCAAGCAGAAGGGGTTTCCCCTTATAAAACCATCAGGTCTTGTGAGACTTATTCACTACCATGAGAACAGTATGGGGGAAATGGCCCCCATGATTCGATTGTCTCCCACCAAGCCCCTCCCACAACACATGGGAATTATGGGAGCTACAATTCAAGATTTGGGTGGGGACACAACCAAATCATATCAGTAACATACCTAATTATTATGAGAGCCAAGTTGCAAACTCTGATCTATTACAAACTAATATTTGTGTTCTTTCCATGAGGCACAATATTGTTCTCAATTCTGTGGGAATTCCCTTGAGTTGCAGCCCCTGGGTTTTGTGTCTGTAATATTTTAGATTGACACAATGCATTTCAGACATTTTTTCTAGCAATATATTAACATGTCTTCTCCAAAGATTAACATTCTCATCATGATGGGCTTGGTTTGTTGGTGGTAATACATTTGAATGCCAATATGTTAACTTTCAAATATGCCCCTGCTCCAACCAAAAGCCACCTGCATGTTGTTGTTTTAGGTCACAAACAGCAGTGGGCCACAGCTATCATGGGAGCAAGATACGGTCAGTCAGGGTTAAAACAAACCAACATTCTCTGTTGGGGATCCAAAATGGTAGCATACCTTCAAGGAAATAGGTGGGTGTAAAGGAATCAAGCAGTAGGATCCAGAAAATAAGCAAATAATCAGGAATCAAGAGATCCACCCACAGCATGAGATAAACTCTGTGCAACTGAGCTACTCTGCCTCATCCCTGGAGCTTTCTTATGTTTTCTGAGAATAGCAGATTTACAGGTTGAAATATATGAATCTCACCAGGCTGGAGTGAACATGTGGAGAGGAAGGTAGTTCCTATAATATTCTTTTATTTTTCTGAAAATAAGAGTAATAATATTTTTAAGATTTAACTATGTGCCAAGCACTGTGTCTACCCTATGTTATCTCAAATAATGACCAAAGAAACCCAGTGAAAAAAATAACGTTATCCTCATTTTACAGAAGGAAAAGTGTGGCTCCAAAAGCTTAAACAACTTTCTGATAGTAAGTTTGAGTCAAGATTCAGGCTGGGCACAGTGGTTCATGCCCATAATCTCAGCACTTTGGGAAGCTAAGGTGGGCAGATTGCTTGAGCTCAGAAGTTCAAGACCAGCCTGGGCAACATGGTGAAACCCCATCTCTACCACAAATACAAAAAATTAGCGAGGCATGGTGGTGCACGCCTGTGGTCCCAACTACTTGGAAGGCTGAGGCCAGAGGATCACTTGAGCCCAGGAGGCAGAGGTTGTGGTGAGCCAAGATCATGCCATGGCACTCCAGCCAGAGCAACAGAGTGAGACCCTGTCTGAAAAACAAAAAAAAAAAAAGAAAAAAAAAAAGAAGAAGAAGAAGAAGGTTTAGATGCAAATCTTGTTGATTCCAAAATAGGTGATGTAAACCACTATAACATATTGCCTTGCTACCAAATGTTGGGTGGTGATAGACTACTACTCTCTTGCATTTTTTATGGATCTGCTTCATTCATTGTGACAATATTAATAGTCACAATTAAAATGATGGCCTTTTGGGGGGATAAAGCTTTAAGCTGGTGGAACGCATGGCAGAGTTGCACCAAGATGCTCAAGCCTCTACATGATGCAATACAGAGATGCTGCCGGCCTTGCCATCTACTGCAGCAGCATCAGGAACCTCATCTAGTTCCCCTTTTGTGCTGTTAGCAGCATGTTCCTTGCCTGGAACTTAGTTAGTGCTTAACGCAGGCTTGATTTTTTTTAAAGACATATTATTGGCATCATAGTTATAAGAAGGGACTCAAAGTCAAACATATTTGTGTCCAATTCCTAGTTTCACTTATTCAGTGTATGATCTTAGTAAAGGTACACAATCTCACTGAGCCTCAGTGTCCTCATCAATAACACGGGCCTTTATAATACCTACCTCATATTGTTGAAATGATTCCAATGAGATTAGATATTCAAAGCATTCAGTACAGTGCCTGCCATACAGAATGTAGTAAATAGTAACCTCTGCTTCTTTGTTTTCTTTTCCACATAACCTGTTGTACTTTCTTACTAAAAGACAAGAGATTACAGTAATTTTAATACTGAAACATACACTTGTAAGGTTGACATGAACAAAACTATCTTATTTAGGGTATTAATTTTAGAATATAGTAGCTTATTTTCTCAATGGATGAGAAGTTACTTAAATAAAAAAGTAATCTTCTTTGCAAATTAGAATCCCAGTCCCATAAATCTGATATCTGTTCATCGTTTGAATTCCATCAATCCTCAGTTCTTCAGGCTATGGCTGTTTTATGCAAGTCACAGCAAAACAGGGCTCTGATTTGTCAGTTACACTCCATAGATATAAGGGTACACGGATAAAATCTATTAGGCCAGCAGGGCACCCATTAATGTTTCAGTGGCAGTAATTAAATCCGGATGGAAAAATAACTACAAATATTTCCTCAAAACTGAACCAGATGTTTTGGCAACTGAATGAAGGCACAAACCTGAAAAGCTCCGCATGCCATGGGCAAGGCTCCTCAGAAGCCAACCTTCTGTGAGCCACAGACTGCACAATGTCTCAGCCTGCCACAGTGTTAAATAACAGCCAAAGAAAGTCTCTCCTTCTGGGAAACTGCAGTCCATCCGGGCACACAAAGAAACAATTGCAAGAACTGGAAATTTATTAAGAACCCCTCTAATGATGAGGGAAAATGATTAACACATTTATATTTCCATGTGTGAGACCACAAGCAATTCACAGTGGCACTCCAACTTAGTCATGCCTCATATATCATCTTTCCATGATACAATTTCCTAATTAATGGGCAGTAAAAATATTAATTATTGCCATTTTCATTTAGTGTTCAATTAACAAATGAAAACATAAAATGCATTTCCACGGCTGGTCAAAAATGACCTAGCAGACCCCTAAGTAACCAGCATCCTTTTCTTTCTATCTTTTAGATCGTTGCTTTCTTTTTCTTATCCCTATCTTGTTACTCTTAGACAGGTACTCTGGCCCATTTCCCCTCTCAGTATATCATTTAAATATCTTGACAAAATGTTTTCCAGCGAGGCAGAGCTCACTCTTGCCCTGGCATGCATATCTACCATGAAGCTGTCATGATGTCCTGTCATGAAATGAGATGAGAAGAGTTATTTGATCCGTGGAGACTTAAATTAATAACGGTGACACTGGTTTCCATCACGGGGTCAGCAGCAATGGGTGAGAGGAACACTGGCGCAGCTGGACTTTAATTCAATGCGGTGAGTCTTGAACTTCAAGAAGGGAGGGATAAGAGGCTTCTCAGCCATCACGTCCACACAAGACTGTGGAGCACAACTGAGTGACACCGGCTACCGTCTCCTTACGCTGGTGAATTTCACTCTGTCAAGTCAATTGCTACCCTGGTACCTCTCTTATTAGTGTTAATTTATCTGCAGTGTTAAGGAGGTTAACGACACTGTTATTTTCTCTGCTACTGAGTTTTCCTGCATGTCTGCAGGATAATATTCACAGTAACCTCATCAGAGGAAGGAGTCACAGAGAGGACCTGACTGAACAATAAATAAACTTTAAAAAATAATGTGTCCTTCAGAGAGAGGAAACCAAGCAGTATAATGTTAATTGTGGAGACTATGGAAGAAACATTTCTCATCCATCAAGATTGACAGTATAAGGGTTGCACATTCCATAAAACACAGTATCACATAACATCCTATATAAAGGACTGAAGCTATAATTTCAAGCAGTTCTTATTGGTTCAAATGGAAATTCATTAAGGAAAGAGTTGCAGATATTTTCTTATTAGCCTTCATAATTCTTCTTGCATTATTTTTGTGTCAAACATTGCTTCATAGACCTGAGCTTCCCACGGTAGCAAACACAGTTAGGAGATACAGTTTCTTGTCTCTCTCGATACCAATAAGCCATATACTCCAAATCAAAGCATTTCCTCATGTGGTGATAAGATGTATGCTCCTCTTGCCTCCCTGCAACCCTCGGTTTGTATCGCGATTTGCTGACCTGATAATTGCCAACTTTCTAAAAGTCACGTGTATAAAAGTCCACAGTGTTATCAGCACAATTTAAAACGCTATTTTAAAATCATCATTTAATATAACTAGAGAGACTATTTGAGATGTTCTGTGGTTCCAAAATTTGATGCTTCTCATATTGAAAGCACTGTTCTTGAAATTATTTGGGAAATGATTATATTTTAAAGTTATATCTTAGAGTTAGCCTTTCTTTCTCCTTTTAAAATCCAGACCCCTTAGCATGTTATTAAAATCCACCCATGGAGAGAAAAAGAAAAAAATTCTGCTGTTCATAAACTTTTGCCAACCAACAAATTCCCAAATACTACTACAGCAAATTATTCCCGACATAAACTGCAGTAAAATGTGAATAACAATTTTAAATGACCCCTCAGCCTCTTAATTTTCTGTCACTTGAGAAACGGCTTTGAATTGGCTGAAGCAAGTTCAAAAGTGTTTTCATGTAATGCTACGTCTTACTCCTACATGGAATATATGTAGAACTTTACCCATGAGAAGTTCAAGCCATTGCTGTGCTCAAATTACCTGTTCTTTTCTAAAAGAACAGATAACCTGTTTTTCCTGCACTTCTTCAGCTCTCTCTTGCCTTGCATTATCCATCCTTCTCTTTTGGAAGTCCTTTCCCATAAAATACAAAATGAAACAAAACAAAAAAACCATAATTTGGTCACCTCCTGATAGTTATAATAGGAGGAGTTAGTAGAAAATAACAAAGATGAGCCAAAATGTTGATACTGATAAGTCTGCTGGGTTTACTCTTTTGTGCCACCCTTGAAGACAATGGTGTAAACTTTTATGCACTTCATCAAAACTACAAATTATTTTGTTTCATGGATCTCTAGGACCACTCCTAAATAATCAATTTGTAAATATAATTTCTATGAATCCCAGTAGCCACACAGAGACACACATACATATATATAACTTTCCCCTGGCCTTTTGACAGACAGCTCCTTGAGTCATCCATTTCTTCATTTTACTCTCTCTGTGGACAGTGATTCCCACTGAATACGGTAATTAATAGAAGTTGTAACAGAAAAAGAAAGGCTTTTGGCCAGGTGTGGTGGCTCATGTCTGTAATCCCAGCACTTTGAGAGGCCAAAATGGGCGGATCAGTTGAGGTCAGGAGTTTGAGACCAGCCTGGCCAATGTGGTGAAACCCCATCTCTACCACAAATACAAAAATTAGCCAGGCATAGTGGCACACACCTGTAGTCTCAGCTACTCGGGAGGCTGAGGCAGGAGAATTGCTTGGACCTGGGAGACAGCGGTTGCAGTTAGCCAAGACCATGCTGCTGCACTCTAGCCTGGGTGAGAGAGAATGAGACTCCATCTCAGAAAAAAAAAAAGAAGGAAGGAAGGAAGGAAGGAAGGAAGGAAGGAAGGAAGGAAGGAAGGAAGGGAGGGAGGAAGGAAAGAGAGAAAGAGAAAGAAAGAAAGAGAGAGAGAGAAAGAGAGAGAAAAAGAAAGAAAGAGAAAGATAGGAAGAAAGAAAGAAAGAAAGAAAGAAGAAAGAAAGAAAGAAAGAAAGAAAGAAAGAAAGAAAGAAAGAAAGAAAGAAAGAAAAGGCTTGGGCTCCAACATTCATTCAATATCTACTATGTACTTTAGAGTCATGAAGTCTTGCTTATAAATAGAAGAATATAGGAACTTATCCCCTTTGTGCACATGAGGATACTAAAACTTAGAGAAGCAGGGCATCTGTAAGGATTGAACTGTTGTCAGCACAGAAAAAGGTGACTTCAAAGCTTGTGCTCTTTGTCCAGCACCTCTCTGCCTCTGAATTTTGTGTATCTTGTGTTGGCATGCCCCATCCTGGGAAACACCCTAAAACTCTAGGCTAAACATTAGCCCAGACATCAAGTATCTCATCCATTTTGACACCAGTCATTAACTCTGAGAACCTAAAGGTATCTGTTTGTGTTGTGAACTGCTGTGTTTTGAAAAACATCCACATGTCCCTGGTAAAAATTAGAGATATAAGGATTAACTTAGTCATTCCCATTAGTAGTATGGCTTGTCTGGTATATTTTTCTCATTGTGCTATCACGTAACTATGTTTTTGGTTGCAAGCACAACCACCCACTTGAGTTAATTTAAGCTTTGGTGATTCAGAAGAGTAACTGCTAAACAAGAATGGGGAGGGTAAAGAATCAGGATTGAAAAACAGAAAGCAGGCAAGGAAGGCTAGAGATGAGAATCTGGAAAGAACATCATCACCACTGCCACTGCACAGCTGTGACACCACTGAATGCAAACCCCACAGTGTCACCACTTCTGCTGAGTTACATCATCTCAGTGCAAATCATACACTCCACATTCAGAGTCCTGGGTGAGGATGTTAGACTGATGGGGCCTAAGTCAATCATCTTTCCTCCCAGCTGGTCTCTGGGGGACAGGGAGAAGTTTAATACATTCTGTACTAAAATGGTGACCTTTCCTCCCAATCGAGACTCATACAGTAGAGTGTCACCAAAACAGGAAAGATTTTTTGCTGTTGTTGTGGTTGATCATAAAAGAAAAAAGGAAAATGCCCACAACAAGTATCTTTGAAAGACTCTTCTAAATGTTTCTATTTAGCATAAATAAGATTCATAGAGGCCAGGTGCAGTGGCTCATGAGCACTTTGGGAGGCCAAGGCGGGCGGATCACGAGGTCAAGAGATTGAGCCCATTCTGGCCAACATGGTGAAACCCCATCTGTACTAAAAATACAAAAATTAGCCGGGCGTGGTGGCACATGCATGTAATCCCAGCTACTCGGGAAGCTGAGGCAGGAGAATCGCTTGAACCCGGGAGGTGAAGGTTGCAGTGAGCTGAGATAGCACCGCTGCACTCCAGCCTGGCGACAGAGGGAGACTCCGTCTCAAAAAAATAATAACAATAAAAAAGATTCATACATATTTATTTGATTGAATGAGAACAGAGTGAGATGAAGAATGCTTTATTTCATTCCTAAGTCTCTAAGTTTGTTTTCGTTTGTTTTAAATATATCAATATTTATTTTCAGATATTGTTTATTAATCAGTATTACAATTCATAACCAGTGTGATATAGCAAAGAATCTCAGAATTCAGTGCATACGTCTTTTCATTATTGAAACTTAAAAACACGGAAAAATATTGCTCTTAGAAAAATTAGTGCCCAGGAGCTGTGACCTGGTAGAGATGAAGTCAAGAATCCTGCTAATCCAATCATTGTTCTACCACCTACTGTCTCTGGACTCTGTGCTACTGGAATCTCTGCTCCAAGCCCAGGTCCCTCATATGTGATTTGGAGCTAACAACGCCTCAGTAGGATATTACTGAGGGTGAAATGTGGTGGTGCCTGGCACATAGTAAGCTCTCAGTGATTATTAAATCTAAATATTTATCTCTTTACAGGATTGAAGCCAGTGGTTATAAACTATTAATCAGCACAATTTTCTCCCATTACTACTTTGTGATCCTAAGGGCAACTCTAGATCCTAAGTACTTTTAAACTGGCAGTTCAGATAGGGTTAGCTTTATTGGGTTCTAAAACTTAAACCACAACTATAAATGACATTCATCTGAAACACATTCTTCTCCAAACTTTATATTATTGAGAGTCTCTCTGAACAAACTCATTTTGCCAGGGAACTTCACCAATTGATGAGCCATCATGGTCAGGGTGTCTGCTGTGTTGGAAGCATTTGAATAGGCTGATGTTGAAGGTGGCCACAGGAAACCATAAAGTGCACTTCCTGCCCTCTTGGGAGCTTGCGATTTAGTTGAGGAGAAAGATACAAAGGCAGACATGTATACAACCTATACCAACAAGAAGTTAGCTCTGCATTTGAGTACACTAACTAACAAGGGCTATTTGAGCCCAAGGATAGTGATCACTGTGGTATAGCCTAAGCAGGATGGAGAGGGCTGAGAATCAATGGAAAATGTTTGCTCTTGGGACAGGGATTAAAAGAAGACTATAACTTGAATAGAAAAGAAAACAGAAAGAAGTCTAGCCAAGTAACCTGAAATAAGACAAAACAGGATGGAATGGGAATGTTTTTGTGTGTGTAGGGAAAAAAAAAAAGTTTTCACCATCTGGAGCTTTTGCTGAACCACAGAAATCCATGGATTTCCCCATATTCCACCTCTGTAGTAAACTTCCTATCTTCGTCTTCACTAGACACCTGAAAATTAGTATTGATGTGTCACATGGTCCCAAAAAATTCCTGGTAACCTTTCTCATCTTGAATTTACATACTGATGATAACCATCAAACTATCTTAAAATTATATTACTATACTTTACATAAATTCTCTTCTCCAGTTTCATGAAGATATGTCTTAAATTGTTCAGTTCAAAAACATTATTTCCCTGAAAATAATTTTAAGGCTCTAGCATCCTTGGAGACTGTCCATGCATAGTTTCCCCAGAGCTTTGCTAAACCTCTGAGCCTCCTCATCTATACAGAAGAGAAAAGAGGTATTCCAAAGGGAAATTTAAATTTACAATATAGAAGGTAGCTAAGGGACTTGAGCATTCTTAACAAAAAAACATTGTGTGAGCCTCTGTTTGAAATGTTATTTTTATGATGCCAACTTTGGTAATTGTGCTGTCCCTGAAGTATTAGAGGTAGGTGGCTAATTTTCAGTGATTCAGGCCATCATTGTTAGATTAGGTGTTTACTTTCCTGGTCTCATTAGATGACTGTTGATTATTTTTCTCAGTGGAATTATAAATGTATTTTTCTTCTCTTGGTGGATTTTATTTTCCACATTCAAAATGTCTACTTATTGTGGTACTTAAAGTCTATCTTTATCCTATGTCCTGGTTATTTTTACATTGAATGGGCTTAGGATGTCTGAGTATTAATTCTAAATCTTTCAGTGTTTCAATCTTCAGCTTCTGATTTCATTTTCACACTATTTATAGCTTTTTACCTTTAAAAATTGGTTCTGTGGAGTAATTTTGCTAGAACCACTCCGTGAATTAATGAAATGATACAACCTCTATTATAATGGATTTCATCAACATATTTGGGGCTTTTGCTACATAGCAACTTAAAAGGAGCACTTAAAAGACAGCACAGACTTATGGCTGTAGAGCAAATGTATACACTGTACTACAGTTGTCAGAGATGTTCTTAGAATAGAGCTCTATCAAGGCTTACTGAACTAACACTAGTGATGGAGGAGGCTCTGAGGCTCAGACAGATGACATTGTTCACTAACACTCTCATATAATGAACTCTAAGGAACCTGGAGCAAAAGTCCTGTATTCACAATTCCATCTGAGCATGAACACCAATATACAGGGTGCAATGAAGAGTGAAACAAAAGCAAAATAGGTGTTACGGAGGGAAGTAAAAAGAAGACAAGAAAATGAGTTGCTTTCATTTTAAGTACCTTTCCACAGGACTCTCTGGCCTTTTTCTGTTTATGCTAAGAGCTAGCCTCCTCCCTAGTCAAAGATTGGCCATCAGCAAACTAACACAGGAACAGAAAACCAAATGCCTCGTGTTCTCGCGTAGATGTGGGAGCTAGTGATGAGAACACATGGGCACATGGAGGGGAAATAACACACTGGGCCTACATGAGGGTGGAGGGTAGGAGGACGGAGAGGATCAGGAAAAGTAACTAACAGGTACTAGGCTTAATACCGGGGTGACAAAATAATCTGTCCAATGAACTCCTATGACACAAGTTTACCTGTGTAACAAACCTGCACATGTAGCCCTGAACTTAAAATAAAAATTAAATAAAAAAATAAAAAATAGGCCTAGCACAGTGGCTCATACCTGTAATCCCAGCCCTTTGGGAGGCCGAGGCAGTCCAATCACTTGAGGTCATCAGTTCGAGACCAGCCTGGCGAACATGGCAAAACCTCGTCTCTACAAAAAATTAGCCAGGCATGGTGGCATATGCCTGTGATCCCCTCCCTCGGGAGGCTGAGGCAGGAGAATCACTTGAACCTGGGAGTAGGGGGTTGCAGTGAACTCAGATTGTGCCACTGCACTTCAGCTTGGGCAACAGAGCAAGATAAAAAAAAAAAAAAAAACCCAAATAAATAAAAATAAATAAATAAATAATACAAAATAAAGATTGGCCATCTACTGCAGACGGCTAGGAGGAGAAAAAATTTGCCTGCCTTACATTATTTCTTTTTCTTAATCAGAAAACATAAATGGAAGGCTTACTAGGGTTCCACGAAGCTACATGCTGGCTTTCCCAAATTGTAGAAGACAAAGACATAAGAAGAGAGAGATTGAGTTTGGGAGAGATGAACAGTGAGGAAAAAGGCTTGTATATAAACATGCTGCTCCTTACAATTTGAAAAAATCATGCCCAAAGTAGCTCGCTCGGATGTATTCATTACCTATTGCTATGTAACAAATTATCCCCAAACTTGGTAGTATAAAATAGCAAACATTTATTATTTCTCATTTCTGTGGGTCAGGAATCTAGGTGCCATTTGGCTGGGTGATTTTGGCTTAAGATTTTTGTATTAGCCGGGGTTCCCTAGAGGGACAGAACTATATAACTATATATGTATATAGTTTATAACAACTATATATAGTTTATAACTATATAACTATATATGTGAGTTTATTAATTATTAACTTACATGATCACAAGTTCCCACAATAGGCTGTCCTCAAGCTTGAGGAGCTAGGAGAGTCAGTCCAAGTCTCAAAACTGAAGAACGTGGAGTCTGATGTTGGAGGGCAGGAAGCATCCAGCATGGGAGAAAGATGTAGGCTGGGAGGCTAGGCCAGTCTCTCTTTTTCACGTTTTTCTGCCTGCCTTACATTCAGTGGCAACTGATTAGATTGTGCCCACCAGATTAAGGGTGGATCTGCCTTTCCCAGCCCACTGACTCAAATATTAATATCTTTTGACAACACCCTCACAGACACATCCAGGATCAATACTTTGTATCTTTCAATCCAATCAAGTTGACACTCCGTATTAACCATCAGTCTTTCAGGAGGTTGCAGTCAAACTATTGACAAGGGTTTCAGTCTCATCTGAAGTCTCAACTTGGGAAGCATCTGCTACCAAGCTTGCTCACAGGGTTGTTAACAGTCTTCAGTTCCTTGCTAGTCATTGGACTGAAAGACTCAGTTTATTGCTAGCTGTTGGCCAGAGACCTACCTCAATTCATTGTCATATGAGCCACTCCATGGGGCATATAGCATGACAGCCATCTTCCCTCAGAGCATGAAAGCAAGAAAGAATGTTTAGGGTGAAAGCCATGGCCTTTCATCTTCAGGAAGGAACATCCCATCACATTTGCTATACTGTATTTATCAAAAGTGAGTCACTAGGTCTAGCCTACACTTAAGAGGTGAAATTACACAAGGGCAGCCAGGCACAGTGGCTCATGCCTGTAATCCCAGCACTTTGGGAGGCTGAGGTGGGCAGATCACCTAAAGTCAGGAGATCAAGACCAGCCTGGCCAACATGGTGAGACCCCATCTCTATTAAAAATATAAAAATTAGCTGGGTGTGTTGGCACACACCTGTAATCCCAGCTACTCGGGAGGCTGAGGCAGGAGAATTGCTTGAACCCGGGAGGCAGAGGTTGCAGTGAGGTGAGATAGCGCCATTACACTCCAGCCTGGGTGACAAGAGCAAAACTCAGTCTGAACAAAAAAGAAAGAAAGAAAAAGTGCATGAATACCAAAAGGTGAGGATCACTGAGGACCGTCTAACCCACCACACCTACCTGTAAGTTTGAAGGTATCGAGAGACCATTTGCCTTACTTGTATCTTCTCAACTAAGAGGTACAAGGACCAGAAATAAAGATTTTAAAATAGTCAATCTAGAGGAGGTGTCTGTATATCCTGTTTTGCCCAGGAAAGTCGTGGTCCAAGCCTATTTCCCTGGTCTGATTATGAGAAATGCCCTCATTTTTTTAGGCACTTTGAAAGATGCCTAAATTTAAATAATACATTCCATTGGAGCTGTTAAATACAACTTTCTGTGTTAATGGAAATGTCTTACATCTGTGCTGTTCAATGTGGTAGCTACTAGGTGTAGCTCTGGAACACCTGAAATATGACTAGCATAACGGAGCAACTGAATTTTTAAACTTTGTTTCATTTTAATTAATTTAAATTTAAATAGCTACAAGCAGCTAGTGACTGCTGTCTGGGATAGCACAACATTACAGGGTCGTAAGGTTAGTCCTCTTCCATGGGCAGGAGAACCTGAGATAGAAGCCTATTTAGTTTGATCCCCTTCTGCTCAATGTGGTTATCTGGAGCACATCATTTTAACTCTCTGGGTATCAAATGAGGAACCTCTATCTATAAAGGGATGTTAAACTGCAGAAGCATTGATTGCTCCTCTCATCCTCACTTTCTCTCTTACCATGTATTCTTTCATTACTCCAGCTAGAATGCTATCTTCTGCCACTACCTCCCTAAAACACTGCTCTTGCTAAGGTCATGAATAGCTTCTAGTTTGACAAATCTCATACTTTTTTTTGAGACAGAGTCTTACTCTGTCACCCAGGCTGGAATGCAATGGCGCTATCTTGGCTCACTGTAACCTCCACCTCCTGGGTTCAAGTGATTCTCGTGCCTCAGCTACCCGAGTAGCTGAGATTATAGGCATGGGCCACCACACCTGGCTAATTTTTGTATTTTCAATACAGACAGGGTTTCACCATGTTGACCAGGCTGGTCTCAAACTCCAAACCTCAGGTGCTCATCTCAGCCTCCCAAAGTGCTGGGATTACAGGCATGAGCCATTGTGCCTGGCCACAAATCTCATACATTTTTTAAAATCTCATCTTTCTAAATTTCTGATCAACCCTGATTATTGGAACACTTTTCTTCCGTTATCTTTTTTTTTTTTTTTTTTTTGAGACCGAGTCTTGCTCTGTCGCCCAGGCTGGAGTGCAGTGGCGCAATCTCAGCTCACTGCAAGCTCCGCCTCCCGGGTTCACGCCATTCTCCTGCCTCAGCCTCTCCGAGTAGCTGGGACTACAGGTGCCCGCCACCACACCCGGCTAATTTTTTGTATTTTTTAGTAGAGACGGGGTTTCACCGTGGTCTCGATCTCCTGACCTCGTGATCCGCCCGCCTCAGCCTCCCAAAGTGTTGGGATTACAGGCATGAGCCACTGCGCCCGGCCTCTTCTGTTATCTATGACACCAATTTCTAGTAGTTTTCCTCCCACTTCTCTGGCTAATGTTTCTCAATCTCCTTTAATAGCCCTTCCTTTTCCACTGGTCCATGAAATGCAACAATCTTGATGGATCATGTCAATTCCAACTCTAAGATGTATCTCAAATCAATTCAATTCTTTCCATCTCTATTTCATTCAATACTGTCCAAGCCACCATTATCTTGTCCATCATAATAGTCTCATTATTGGTCTCACAGCTTCTATACTTGCTTTTCTCCATGCAGCAGACAGCAGTCTTTTTAAATGCAAATAAAAATCACTTTACCTTTTAAAACCCATCAAAATGGTCTACAAACCCCAGCTGATTTGGGTCCAGGTCCTTTACAGCTTTAACTCATATTCATGTCATTCTTCCAGACCTCCAGCCAAAGATGACTTCTTTTAGTTCCTCAAATACACTAAAATGTGTTCCTGTTGGAATCTTTGCTTCATCTGTTTTGTCTGCCTGGAATGTTCTTCCTTGAATCGGGTAACTCCTCATCCTCTCTCTCTCTCTCAGGTCTCAAGTCTCAATTTTTAAGATCACCTCCTTATAAGATCTACCCCTATCTAATTTATGTGCATGTTTTTCTTCCAGAATAACCCAGTCTTTCTTTCATAACATTTATTATAATTAAATGAGATCATTCATTTAATGTATGAACTTCTCTTCTAGAATCTAAGCTGTGCTAGTCAAAGATTTTGTCTGTTTCATTCTGCATTATATAAAATGTCAAGCACAGTGTTTGGAACATACTAAGCACACAACAAATATTTGCCAATTAAATAAGTTTACTTCCATAATGTAGTGTGCCATTTGCCATTTGCCTTAGAGCCTATTTGGAATTCCTCTGAGGACAGTTTAATATTTTGTACTCTTTGATGATTTGTCTGCATTCTAATCAAGCTCTTTCTAACCTATTCTTGGCAGTTCTCATGTTTGAAGAGCTGATGTAGATTCTCTGGCATTTAGGAGGATAAAAAGGACAGAGCAAAATAACTCAACCTGGGTCATGGTCGGACTGTGCCCTTGGTTGTGTCCCTTTAAGAGTATGTTTCCAGCTCCAAGAGAATCACCAATCAGCTGACAAGAATAATGGGCTGTGTGCCCATTAAGTTTGTGAAATTAGTTCTCCACTCAGCCTTCAAATCCATCTGTCTCTTGTTATATCTCTGGCCACCCTATTCCAGGCTAGACTTCTGTCCTTGCTTTTATTGACTTCCTGAACAGCTAGATTGATTCTCTTGGATATAGACCTTGCTCTTTTATATATCGAATGTTACTAGTTTGAACCTAATAAAGGAGCACAGCCTACTTTGACATAACCACAAGATCTCTTATCCTTCTGCCTCTCTCTCCACCCTTCCCTGATCCTCCTCCCAACACGTACCTGGTGTGTTGCCTTTGCAGGCAGCCTTGATTTGATCTGTTCATGACCAAGCCCTGCCTTCTACTGCCCAACCTCAGAAGGTGACTTAAGCAATGCCTGCATAATTCCTCTTCAATTATATAATGCTTTTGGTTTCATTGGTTCACAGGTTAAAAAAAAACAAAACTATAATTCTGCTCTAAAGGCTGAATAATAAACCATCAGTTAAAGGTATATGAAGAATACTATCATTTCCAGCAGTTAATGGTACTCTCCAGGGAGTCTTTGCCTTTATATTTTTGGCATTTTCTGATCACTTGTAAGCATCCACTATAGTTGATGTCACATAGGCCCAATGTTCCACTATCCAGAGAATCTCTGAGTTTCTTCTCTAAATGTTTCTGTTTGCAAATGCTGAGTCAAAAAAAACTCTAGAAAAGTCCACTGCATTATTGTTACATTTTCTCATTGGTTTTACTATAAGAACAAGATTTTGTTTATGGAATGTTTCTAGAACAAATCGTCATTTCTCTTTTTATATTCTCCTACTGTAAAACCATGTTTCTATAAAAACATATCCACATGCATATTCATTAAATATTTCATTAATACAAAGGTATTAGCCAGCATACATGTTGTATTAGTCAATGTGATTAATAAGCTTTCCAAGTTACTGCACTGCTAAAGCCTCTGCCCTTTAGCTAATGCCACTGTGTTGAGAGGTCAGACTCACTGAGTCACAATATATGACCATGAGACCTTGAACAACTCACTTGAGCTTCCTGATCTCAGCTTCCTCATCCAGGTGATGGACATAAATAGTACCAGCTGCCTTGGAGGATGTGGGTACCAAGTAAAAGACACACTGAAAACACATACCAGTCTCTCTTACATCTGGATATGGAGAATAAATCATGCTGAAACAGATCTTCTTTGTTCTAGGTAGAGTCTCCTGAATGTCTGACTTATACGAACGTAGAGTGAATAGATTCTCATTGTCTGGGACAAAAAGTGTAACAAAATTTTGCATAAGTCAAGACTGTCTTTCATTAAGAACTCTAATATGAAAAGCTGGTCAAGGTGGAGGAGCAGATCAGTTTGCATAAGGAATTCAGAGTTGTTGGGGGAGGATCATCCAAGACCCACATTCCTACTCACAGTGATATGAAGTCAAAGTGACTTGTTGGCCTGGAACAAGGTAGCACTCAAGGTTCACTGCCAGGGAAGGGTAAGGATGTCAGGTTGGTATGGTGGTAGGCTTTAGGGCACAATTGCTGGGCAATGAAGTATGAGCTAAGGAGCAAAAATCAGGGTCACCACTGTGTCCTGAGAAAGGACACAAGAAGCAGGTGTTTCCTGGAAGCAGCAGCCAAGCCTTGTCTTTGAATGTACATGATCAGCCTTCAAAAGAAATACTCTGAGCTCCAAGAGGCAACAATAATAGTAGACTGATTAGATTTTCATGCTCTCTGCTTCTCCTCCCATCCTTCCCCCTCTTTCTCTTCCTCCTCCCCCACCTTCTACTACCTTTGGCACTTTAAAAAGTACCAAATATCTTTGGACTAAAGTTCCCAGTGTTCTTGAACTATTTTGTTGTGGTAGACCCCATAAAGAAAGTACTAAATTTTATATGAGTACTACAGTAGTACAAGTGAGCAAAGAAGCAAATAATTTTAGCTGGGCACGGTGGCTCACACCTGTAATCCCAGTGCTTTGGGAGGCCAAGGCGGGCGGATCACGAGGTCAAGAGATCGAAACCATGCTGGCCAACCTGGTGAAACCCCATCTCTACTAAAAATACAGAAATTAGCTGGGCATGGTGGCATGCGCCTGTAATCCCAGCTACACGGGAGGCTGAGACAGGAAAATTGCTTGAACCCGGGAAGTGGAGGTTGCAGTGAGCCAAGATTGCACCACTGCATTCCAGCCTGGCGATAGAGTGAGACTCCATCTCAAAAAAAAAAGAAAAAGAAAAAGAAGCAGCAAATAATTTTAAAACATAAAGAGGTGACTATATTTATACCTTGAGTCAGAAGAGATCACACTATTTATAATAGTGAAAGAGTTGTATACGTAGAAGACTTTTGAAAATAGCAACATTCTATATTAAAAATGAGAAGGTTTTTTTTCTCTTTCAGTTTTTGCCTGTGACATTTACCCCAAACCCAATATATTCCAAAATTGTCCTAGGTTGTCTGAAGCGCTCCCAGAAATGAACCTAGATCTAGAATAAAAATAAACCTCCTGAGACACACTTAGATTATTTCTTTTTGAGATAGGGTCTTACTCACTCTGTTGTCCAGGCTGGTGCCCAGTAGCACAATCCAGGCTCACTACAGCCTAGACCTCCTTGGTTCAAGTGAGCCTCGTACCTCAGCCCTCCGAGTGGCTGAGACTACGGGTGCGCACCACCATGCCCAACTAGTTATTGTATTTTTGGTACAGAGAGGGTTTCGCCAGGTTGCCCAGACTGGTCTGAAATTCCTGAATTCAAGTGATCTTCCTGCCTCAGCATCCCAAAGTGCTGGGATTACAGGCGTGAGCCATTGCTCTTGGCTGAACTCTCCTTAACTCTGAAATAAAATATTATGGAGCAATGTTTGAGATAACTTTAGACTAAGTAAGGAATACTATAAGTCAGTCAGCTCTGAGTTTGCATAACGAAAGCTATATCAAGACCTTTGTAACAATTTCCCAGTTCCTATGTAAAAAATAGTAGACAACCACCAGATACCACTGGCCCCAGGGTCCTGCACCTCACCTCAGATGTGAAGTGGCTGCAACTCCTATGTGGCCAGGAAAGGGATTATGCTTTGAGATCTGGAGATTTCTGTTCTTAGCCAAGTTATTGGTCTTCAACCAGCTCCTCAGCTCCCTCCTCAAACTGAACCCACTATCCTTAGCCAAGCTTCCCTGGCCACATTACACACACGACTTATTCCTTAGGCATCCATTACCTACCCAGCACAGCACCATTTCTCTTCCATGTGACAACATAACTTAAGTCCCCTTTTCATTTTGTGCTTTTATTGTTTTCTTTTCCTCACAACACAGCATGATAATCCAACAATTCTTCTCTCCCATTTTCCATACCCGTGATCATCAGTCATGCCTGCTTCCAAATTCCAATTTCTAAAACCAATTTTCTTTACCCTGCAAGGTGATCTAAAATTGCTACCCTGGTCTTCTCACTGTAGTCTACAGTAGTGCCTAGCATATATCATGTATTCCATATAGAGTCACTCAGAAGAAACAATTATTTTGTGTTAACTATTTTTCTTAATGAAACTAGTATGTATTTATTTTCTGCCATTTAAGAATATTCAGGCTTGCTGTGATACTAGACATCTTCTTCAGGAACATTTACTGCCTTCATTTTTCTCTCTTTTTAGTTGTACCTGATATTTCTATTGTTCTCAGTAATAATGAGTGCTTTATATTATTTATTTGTTGATTCAGTTATATGCCATCTGGTTTCTTGTTCTACCAAAGAATTTAAGATGACTTACATGGATACTCAATATACAGCATTATGAAACAAAATTAAAATAAGTAGGGAAGAGTTTTTTTTTTAAGTACAGATATAAAATAGATTTTTGGAATAAAGAGAATATGAAGCTTTATACCATGAAAACTCACACAACTGCTCTGGGTGAATCACTAATTTGGCTCTCAAGTTCCTAGCTATCAGCTCCTAAAGAAAAGCCCAATCAGTTTAACAATTTATAATGTTTGTAAGAGAAATATGAAGGAGTCACTCAGAAGAAACACAATTATTTGGGATGTTAAGACCAGACGGGAATCTCTCCCATGGGGGCCATTGAGAAGAGTCCAGTGAACCACATGCCCATAGCAGGCTAACAGGGAGCACACAGAAGTTTCATTGGACATCTGAAGAAGGCTCCCTACTAAAAGCCTGTGGCATCTTTCCCAAGGACAATGGAGTGTAAACATCTTGACATGCCTTTGGTATGAATGATATGGTGCAGAAACACAGATCTGTGGTGACCTGACTTAATCTAGAAGTAAATATAGAGATCTAAAAGAACAGATGCAGTGAATAACTTTCAAGACATTTTCCCTGGAGATGGGTTTTCTCAGCTAAGTTTTGATGGGTGGGTGCCAATCACTACCAGTGAGAAACCAGCCACTTGTCAGCTACTATATACATGATCTGGGATACTCATATCAACCCCAAAGGTGGGAATTACTATTCATATTATGTTGGTGCGGGAGCTGGGACTCTGAGAAGTGAAATAACTGGCCCCAGGCTACTATAGCTAGAAAGTAAGGTGATGGGGATTTGAAGCCCAAGGCTTGGTTCCAAATTCATCTCATTTTTTTAATTATAAAAATTCTCACAATTCAGAAAGCTATAAAGATCAATGTAACAAACAAATGAATACTCACCACCCATGCTAACAGATGTTAACATTTTCCTCTAATCGGTATACCAATATACTAATTTCCTCCTCTTGGTGCTTCTTTGGTGTCTAAGAAATGGAAACAGGCTAATAAGGATGGGAAGACTGCTTTTTTTCCAACCACACCAGCAGAGTAATTTCCTGGCTGCTGTCTTTTATAAATCTCTAACTGCCTTTGCCCAAAAATGGATTTGGTTGCATTATTTAAAACACATTGTGCTTTTTTTGTTGTTTTTTTCTTGGCTTACAGGCAGGCACAACTGGGGACTAAAACCTAAATGCTGCCCTGGAGAAGAAAAGACTCAGCTGTTGGCTCATCAGCCAACTTCTGACAAGAGTAGGTGCCAGTGTCACCACCTCTATCTCTAAAGATCCCTTGAAATTCAAAACACAGTGTGTGACTGGTTGATATTTTTTTCTTCAACTTGGCTGAACATGAATAAGACATAATGAGAGAATATTTATTTCAAAGGTACCACATTTTACGCAAGTAAATTTTTCATATAAGTTCAATTGGGAAAAATTTTAATTTAAACAGTTAAAATGGGTTCAAGATCTCATACTTAAGGGTATGTGTTGATTTAAAATATAATTTTCATCTTCTTCCACATCCATTCAGTATAAATTCTGGAAAGCCACAAAATGTAAAAGAAGTTTCCTAAACCAAAAATGGCCTAAATTTCAGAGTAATAATGAAAAAATTTACTGTGATGAGGGGCTCATGATCTAGAGAAGAACAGTGGCAGACCCTGAACAAATAAAAATATTATATATATAGGCATATATAGACACACACAATATGTATGTGTGTAAATATATATATTCATTCCCTTCAAATAACTGGTATAAAACTGGGCAAGGCTCCCTAGTTATTTGTTATTACATTTAAGTTAAAAAACGATATATCTTTACTCTTATAACTTTCATTTGGACTATTATGTCTGAATCACTGTATCTAAAAATTGTGATGGATATAATGACCATTTGAGTTAGCAGTCCTGAGTTCTAAGTTTTACGCTATTGGTATCCAAATACTAACAAGAAATATCAACAACCCCAAAGAAGTCAATTTACTTGTCAACATTTTATTTATCCATCTAAATAAATATTTGAAGTCCTTCGCTCTCTTCAGCCAAACTTTAAAGATTCGCACCCAGTTCAAATTTTTAAAATACTTCTTAAAGCTCTCCCACATTTTGCTTCTCTGACATTAAATAATTTTTGGTCCCCTTTTTTATTCCCTGGCAGCCAGTAAATGCTTATACTTTACACGTAGGATGATATACAGTGGCAGTCAGACATAGACTGCCTGAGTTTAGTGAAGCAGAGACATGAAACAAATATATGGATCTTTTGAACCAAAAATTCACATTTTTTCGTGATTGTGTGCTTCCTGAAAGTGTCAATTTAGAATCATAAATATTGGCAATTAGATGATCATTAGTGATCTTACTGATCAATTTTACTTCATTTTTAGAAATTTACACTAAAACTGGAAAGTTGAAGTGCTTTGTCCCAAATCATGTGACATGTCCATGGGAATCAGCACTCAAAACAAATCCCTCGAATCTTCTCATCACTCCACAAAGCCTGTATTGGGTATGTAAATTTCTCAGGCAATATTTCTTTTAGTCTTTTTAAAAATTTTTCTATGTTACCCTGTGTGTGGAGACAAAGCTTTGGCTCTGATGTAACTCAAATTGCAATGATTTTTTGGTAGCTGTTCAAAACAAATAAATATTCTTTACTAGTCAGGTTTATTCTTCTAGTTCTCACAGAAGCAGCCATTGCCCTCTTCTCTTTCTTTGACCCAATAAAAAGATAGTCAAACCAGGCCAAATATTTTTAATACCATCCCCCTAAAAAATGGTACACACATACACACACACACGTGTGTGCATGCGCAGAGGGGCAACAAAATCAATTGTTGGAAAGCCATACAATAAAAGAGAGAAAAGGGAGCTTTCTGACAAGCCCAGTAAAAGTCATTTCATCACCAATTTCACACTCCTAAACTCTGGTTGATCTTGGTCTAACATCCTCCTGTTACCATTTCTTGGTGTCCCCGCTCCAACTGGACATTGGATACCGAGCATGAAAATGTCCATTAAGGACACCATGCCTGTAATCAAATACTAAGACAATATTATCTCAGAGTGTACAGAGGGTATCATTTTCTTGCTCTTCTTAAGTATTCATAGCTAAATGATTTATGGGAACACAAATGGATATAATGTCCCATAATATATAACAGGACTAATATTTAATGTGTTTCTTTTTTACTTTGTTTGAATAAAATCTCCCAAAATACTTTTAGCAAATGATCATTAATTATGTGCATTGACAAATTCTCTCGGGTTCTAATAAGCAGGGCTCAGAATTTACAGTCCCCAGCTTTCTGCTAGTGCCCATAAATTCAAAGTGGGCGACGGCACTCAATAAAATACCCCCATCACCGGAACAGAAGCCTCAAATGGTTCACTTTTGGACATATCATGAATTTTTTTCCAATGTCTATAACAAGAGTTGAAAATATCTCTTTGAATGTTATTCTGAGGAATCTCTCAGATTATCTGAAGCTGTTTATTTTTAAATAGGACTCTATGACCCACAAGAGCTAAATTTGGCCTTCAGCCTGTGGGTTTTCTCAATTGCTTCTTTTGAATAGATGGACTACCTGGGACAGAGCTAAAAACCACAGTCGCTTCTTGGGGACTATTTGTCACCAAATATATTTTCCAAAAAATAAAAAAAAAAATTTTAAAGGAAAAATGTCTAATTAGAGTTGTGACTTCATAGTTAATTTACTTAATCTTCAATGTCTTTGCAAATCCATTATGCACTTGGGATGTCAGAGGGGTCTACAAATTACCAAGTTGTTTGAAGTCTGCTGCTTTCTGAAGTGGCTTTGGTCATTTATTTTCATAGAAATGCTATTTCTTCAACTTACAAGGTATGTAATAGCAAGATCTTTTGAGACAGCCGTCTGAATAGAAAATGATTATCCACATTTCTAAAGAAAGGTGACTTGTTTTTTATATGAAGTTCTCTACAGAGCATTTAGCATTTTAAGAATATAAAAAGACCAAACTCCAATTTTCAAAGTCTGTAAGAAGTGTCTATGTAAAAGAGAGAAATACAGAGAAAATAAAGGAAAGATGTGCTGCTTTGACCTGAGGTGAGACAGAAAGAATGCAGTGTAGTCAGTGTTGGATTCTTCTAGTCTGAAACTCTCCAAATACTTTCGATCAAAAAAGAGCAACATAAGAAGATACTATCACCTTGTTATTTGGATACCAGACTTGAGATTGAAGAAATATTTGGCTCTTCAGATTATGTGAGAATTAATAATCAAGTATGGCAAACTAGATACTTGGGTAAGTGACAAAGTGTGCCAAGATACTTTTTTCTCTTGAGAAAATTTGTCATGTAAGGGTTTAAAGTATCCAGCTAAGAACAGAAACATGTATACACTACCCTACATTTAATATGTTGGGAACTGCATAACAGAGTATTAGTGAATATTGCCACTAGAAATTTCATCTAAATGATATATTTCTAGTTAAAGTCTCCAACTAAAACTATGTATTGGTCTGTTTTCATGTTGCTGATGAAGACATACCTGAGACTAGATAATCTGTAAAGAAAAAGAGGTTTAATGGACTCACAGTTCCACGTGGCTGGGGAGGCCTCACAATCATGGCGGTAAGTGAAAGGCATGTCTTACATGGTGGCAGACAAGAGAGAATGAGAACCAAGCAAAAGGGGTTTCCCCTTATAAAACCATCAGATCTCATGAGATTTATTCATTACAATGAGAACAGTATGGAAGAAACCGCCCCCATGATTCAATTATCTCCCACCAGATCCCCCCAACAGCATGTGGATTTTATGGGAGCTACAATTCATAATGAGATTTGGGTGGGGACACAGTCAAACCACATCAAACTAATACAAAAAGCAACAATACAATAAAAGGGAGAAAACACATGAAATGCAGCAATAAAAAAGGTGGGGAGGAAGGAACACTATCTGGCAAAAAGATTTGAAGAAAATGAATATGATAAAGAGTAAGATAAATGAATGTAAGACCCCAAATCCAAATGCAACAATTTTCAGTTGGAGAAATTACACCCATGGGGTGCAGAACATGAGTTTCTTGATTCCCTGGCCAGTGTTCTCTCCCTTATGCAGGGCTAAGCCTTTGTAGTGCTTCATTGTACTGCAAACCACAAATAATCTTGCCCCTTATGTCAAGCCTGCAAAACTTTGGCTAGGACCCAGCCCTCCAGCTTCTTTCCTGAATAACAAGCCTTTCCTGGTTCTGTCCAGGTATTGTTTTATCATGGGTATCAGCTTCACCCTAAGAGATTCCTATCCCTGAAACAGTGGGAGCTCCTCTAATCCACAAGATACAGTTTACGCATATTTTCTTCAAAGACCCTCCCTAATGTGACAAAAGACTGCTCCTCCCATCCCAGGAAAGCAGCCTGCCCTGGCTTCCAAGACAGGCAAACCTGTTTCTTATAATAGGCAGGGCTATTACACCACGGCTTTCCCTCATCTTCAGCTCATCTATTATCTGCTACTCCCTTTCTTTTTTCTTACTGGGGGCCAAAATAAGGAGTTTTCTAGTTCCTTGAAATCCTGTCTATTGTTCAGCCTTCTCTGTACACATTCAGGACAATTCTTGGATATTTTAGGGAAGCTGCTTTTAGAGTCGTAGGTTAACCTTTGTTGCTGCTAATCTGTCTGCATTATTGTCTTAATATCTCACTTGGTTTTAGAAGGATTCTGTTAAAGTTATTTGGTACAGTAAGCCTTAAGGCAATGTCATCATTGTTATATTTTTTTAAAAAGCAAGTTGTTTCTGATCTCTTTGATGGGAGAAGTTATTTATTTGGGTTTGAGGTTGTGCTTTTGGAATGGGAAGAGGGGTTATGGGGGGTCAGGTGTCCCCGTTAGGGAAGGAATTGTAACATTAAACAAGAGAACCAGAGCAGGATTTATTATTCTCTGAGTGATTCACCCTTCAGGAAGGAAATATTTGCCTCTCCTAGGCAGAGATTGGTTCATAATGTTCACAAATGAAACTAAGGCAGAGAAACAAGATTAAAACTAGGCCTCTTCAAATTTAGATATAGAAAGTAGTTATTCTTCTATTGATTTGTATGTTAATAATCAAGAGGTGTGTTGAAGAAGAATGGGTTGGGGAGGGCATAAGTAACTTCCAGGAGGAAAAAAACCCTAAAAGAAAGTAACTGTGAAGATAAGAAAGGTGATTTAAAATCAGGGTTTTATCTAGCTACCCATGAAGCAGAGAGCCCCTTTTGGTGTAAGTTCTTCAAATAGCACTATCTGTCTACAAAGCTTGAAAATGTTAATTTGTTTGGAAGGATAAGATCAAAATGGTAATTCAGCCCCTACCATGTGCACCCCAAAAGTAGCAACTCACCAACGAAAGCATCCCAATATTTTGGCAAGTAGTCACATCTGGCAATTTCATTAACCCACAAGTTTTTCATCTGGAAATGGATCCAGATGTTTTAGGAAAATTTGTATTGGATCTGAAAGTATCTGGATCTTTTTGGCAAAGAGCTGTTTTTAGACTGACATCAGACCCTTTAGTTCCATCTACATGAAAGGGTCTAGATTCTGTTTCTACGTGATTTAGACCCAAAGGAAAGGCAAAGAGCTTTTGTAATGTGTGTGCTCCATTCTGATGGGTCTGGAGACTGTTGCTCTGCTGGCTCCTGCAGACCACCCATAAAAAGAAAAGAAAAATGGCCATCCCTAGACTTTAATGCAGAGCATAAACTTTTACTACTTTATTAGATACTATGTCCTCACAAAAATTGGCTATTTCCATTGAACTAAACTCGAAGAAACTTAGGTGAGTCAGAAAGACCCAACACAGAGATCTATTAAACCTCACTTCTCACCTTTAGAACAGATTATATTTACAACAACTCCAACCAATAAAATATACAACACTTTTAAAGTCCCCTAGAGGTGCAGATTCTATCATTATGATTGTCAGTCCAGTCTAGTTCAATGAAAAGGAAATTGTGTTTATTTTGGGTTATTAGGCATTAACAACCCATCTTCCCCATACCGTGGTCTCTGAGATATCCAGGAAGCAATGGTAGTAGGTTGCTCACTCCCCACCTTTCCTGAGTTTCAGGGCTCTCTGTTCCTACACTCCAGGATACAGGGTGATACCGGCTGCCACTGGCTAAATCTAATCCCATTGCTCAACTATGTCCTCTGCCACTTTTGGTGGTTAAAGTTTAGCATTCAAATCAAACTCGCATTTACAAGCTGTGCAGCTTGGGACAAACCATATAATCATTCAGTTTCTTCATCTGGAAAATGGTGATTATAACAGTACGTACTCAACAGATTGCTTTAAGATGCAAACAAGACTATTTATGTAAAGTGCTTACCATGGTAAGTACTCAAAAATTGTTAATTATTCTAGTGTGTTGTTTAAAATGACCATCACTAATTCTTTCTTTATTCCTCCCTTTGCCCCCTAATCCTCATACCTCTGACTCAGACCTTTAGATCCTTGGCCATAAAACAGAGATTTCCCCATAAAATCCATTTCAGAGCAAATTATACTATCTCAGAGCTAGGTTATGGTAACCTTGACATGGCCCTGAACTCAACAATTTAAGGTTAACTTTTTTTTTTTTTTTTTTTGAGACAGAGTCTTGCTCTATTGCCCAGGCTGGAGTGCAGTGGCATGATCTCGGCTCACTGAAACCTCCGCCTCCCAAGTTTAAGAAGTTCTCCTGCCCCAGCCTCATCAATAGCTGGGATTACAGGTGCGTGTCACTATTCCTGGCTAATTTTTGTATTTTTAGTAGAGATAGGGTTTCACCACGTTGGCCAGACTGGTCTCAAACTGCTGACCTCATGGTCCACCCGCCTCAGCCTCCCAAAGTGTTGGGATTACAGGTGTGAGCCATTGCGTCCGGCCTAGCGTTAACTTTTTACATTCCATATTCTCTTCCAGTTCTCAGAGCATCTCTATGATATGTAAAGAACCAATGTGATTATTCCCATATTACCAATGAGGCAACTGAGGCTCATAAGAAGTCAATAACTTATCAATAAGACCATACAAAAGATTTGGGGTCTTGCACGCTGATTTGGATTTTATGTCTTTAAGCCTAAAGCTTCTTCCAACGCCTCACACTGGCTTGAAATCATATATGGAAATTCTTGTCCCCACACTAACTTGGAGTTCTGGCAAGCATCAGAGAAGGAGGTCACAGAGGGCCAAGAGTGTGAGCAAAAGGTGGCTCTCACAGGTTGCAGAGGAGCTCTGGTGTCACTCAGTGTATGCTGAAAGTTCCCTATTTCTTGGACTTTCCTCATTTGAGAAATACAGCCCAATAGCAGTCATTCCCAATTTCAAGTAGGCATAAGAATCACTTCACGAAATTTGATTCAGTGGGTTAAGAACGGGGGCCCAGAGGTTTGATATTTAATTAACACCCTAGTAGATATTGATGTATGTGATCCCATTTCCCCACTTGAACAGGGGCTGCTTGAGCCCTAGGATGCTGGAATTCTCTATGCTTAGTTTCTCTTGGTAGCAACTACACTTTATTTCCCTTCTATCGATTCTGCACCTACTGAAGATATTTTTTCACATTAAATTTGCTGATTTTGTAATATGTATAGGCATAAACATCTGTATTATGTAGATCACTTTCCTGCAATATAGCAAGCCTGACAGTGTCATAAAAGAAAATTAGGGCAGTCTGGCAGGATTTAAGCAGCCACCAGTTATTTCTTAAGGTGGTTAAACCAGATTCATTATCTGTAGGGAACGTTGGATGAGTCCTAAATTATTGCTATTTGTAATGGGGAGTTTTAGTTTATTATTTCTTAGATATATGGCTATAATAATATAGTACAGAAGATAGTAACAGACTTTGGTCATTTACAGTATTATAGAATTAGAGGAAAATTTAATTCAGTTCACATTCAAAATCCTCCATGTTTCAAACTTGTCTGGTTACAGCCTTATCCACTGTGCCTATCTTTGTAGACACGATTTTCACAAGCTTCCCTCTGAGCTCTTCAAAGTGAACCATATGCTGGGAAGTCTTCTAAGCAACCTGAAGTCAAATATAAAATACAAGTCCCTGGAAGTCTGTGTGGATACCTATTGTGGGTGTTTGTATTTGTGTCTCTGTGCGTTAATGTATTATAAAGCATTAAAATAATATTAAAATGCCATCACAAAAATACCTGGGAAAGTTCTGTTTGCTATGTGAAATACAGATCAAATGTCTGTATTTCCTATATCCTATGAAGCCATTTCATATGTGAAATACAGAGCAAATGTCTACATAATATAACACATGACATACATATGTGTGATGTATACGTATGTATACACATATATGTACGGTGGTGTGCAGGTAAATGGTTAACTTGCTCTCTCTGGGGAAGGACGCTAGTTCATAGCATTTGCCAATTTCCATGGTGTAAATACTCCTACCATGGCTAACTTAGAGCTACCAGCATGATGGAATGTGCACAATCCTTTCCTGAGCCAGCAGGAGCTGTCTCTATTATACCACAGTTATATACCTTTTCCATTTTCTCTTTGTCAAAAAGAAGGGTTTTTGACATACAGGAGGATTTAGCTAGCTGACTTGAAGATGTTTTAACATTTAACATTGTGCTTTCTCTATTTACATTTATACACTATAATTAATTGTTATAGCTTGAGTAGGAAAGTAGGTGGTCCACAGTGCCTTTAATCCTCTTGAAACTAAAAAGTTTATCAAAGTGGAGATTTAAAGGCCACTACAAAATCTAGGGTTTTGAAATTCACTGTTTCGCCCAGGGTTTGTAATCCCATGGGATTGCAGAAATGGATTTTCAACTGGCCTATTTATTATTGCAATCACTTCTTCCTGTATGATCTGCATATTTTTACGTGTTTTTTTTCCTTCAAAATGATCTCCTTTCAGATGTTAAAACCAGAAATTTTATTCCATGCCCTACCAAAATGAAAAGGGGGACAAAAGTTAATTGTATCTGAACTGAAGTGTAACTGTGGCCCTATTAAAGAGGTGTAGTTATGGGCTATTGATCGCAGCACACAGGAAAAGCTTGTCATGTAAAGTCAGGAGGTTAATGTAATTACAAGAATGGGCAGCAGGATCAGCTGTAGCCCAGAAGTGGCGAATAACTAAAAGCTGCTTTAGAGACACATAATGTTGTCAAAGCATAAATAATTCATCCTAGCATTCGAGAAGAAATTACTCCTCTGTTCCAGCATATTATTCAGCCATTAAAATCTTGCCTTCTAAAGACTTTTGATGTAGTCATATTTTCAGTTCTAAGTCATTCTGAGGCATGCCACCTTCATTAAGCCTTATATTGTGTAGTTTTCAAAGTATTAGAGAGGATGTGGAATAGATCCGCAATTTGTTTAATAACCACAGTACAGTTCAGATAAGAGGGAAGAAGCTGGGAGGATTTATGCTATTAATACATCCAGTAGCCAAGTAGGAACAAAGATTGAGTAATGTGGGGTAGAATTCTTTATTCTTGAGCTAGGCCAAGTTCCATTCACTGCAGTTCCTTGCTGGCATCAACTCCTTGCTGACCTGATCCCTAAAACATTTCTCTAGTGCCAAAAAAGTAGAAGAGGCATGAGAAGTACCGACAAGTCTCACTGCCCTCCTTGTAAGTATTCTCACGTGAGCTGTTCACTAGCTCTGAAAAAAAAAATACTCTGACAATATGGTTTGGAATTGAATTTGCTTTTCTTTGGTTGACATTGTTTTTCCTTCCATTTGTGCTTTTAGTAACAAAGTTTTGCACATCTATGGCAAATTGATAGCTGCAGGCCCCACAGAATCAATAGCCCCCTGCTATCTCTATAGTAGTCAAAACTGTCATTTAGACCATGTTGTGCACAGCATGTAAAAGGCAGTACGTAAAACAACTAATATAAGAATGAATATAAACATGAAATCCTATAACCAAGAGCAACTTTAGGGGACAAACATTGTTTCTCTGTTCACCTCCAAATTCATTCCCTGTCCTTTTTGATCCTAGCCTCTTTCCCAAAAAAGTGAGTCAGGAACCTTGACCACTGACTTTTCTCAGGGGGTCAACTAGCTAGAGACACCAGCAGCTCATCTGAGAGCAGGAAGAACAAGGTGGGGGCATTTCTCCCCTGCTCCCTCTCTGCTGAGGTTCAGTTCTGGAGGTAGCTGTGGCCTCTAGAGCTTCTTTTAAAAGGCCCCCCTTCCATGGTCCCTGGTCTCCAGACACTTTTTCCATCCCTTGTTCTTGTAGACCTATGAGATTTTAGCACTACCACAAGCCTGTTCGTACCTCTGCAGCTTTGACTGGCTCTTCATCAACAATCCTTTTATTGAAAGTCTCTAAAACTCTCAGCTCAATGTGCTGTCCATGGTCTCCAAGAATCCTGACTGATACATACAGCTAGGCAAGGAACAGGGGGACGAACTCTCCTTAGTACATTCTCTAGAACAGATGCTTTGTCATTAGTTTTTAAGTTGCTAAAACCATTGATCATGACAGTTGCTAAGACCATAATAAAACATTTAAAACTTTCAAGAAAGTAAATAACAAAACAAGTAATAACAAAACAAGACTCTGAAACCTCAATTCAATGACCAACAAAAGGGTGGTGTCCCCTTTTTGAGATGGAGTCTCACTCTGTTGCCCAGGCTGGGGTGCAGTGGCACAATCTCAGCTCACTGCAACCTCCACCTCCCGGGTTCAAGTGATTCTCATGCCTTAGCCTCTGAGTAACTGGGACTACAGGCATGTGCCACCACGCCAGGCCAATTTTTGTACGTTTAATAGAGGCAGGGTTTCTCCATGTTGGCCAGGCTGGTCTCGAACTCCTGGCCTCAAGTGATCCACCCACCTCGGCCTCCCAAGGGTGGTGCCCCTTTCACATACTAGGTCATATCACCAACCAATCGGTTGTCCTCCAACCATTCCTAAGGGCTCCTGATATCAGTGCAGCATCCATCCTGCCCATGTTAGAACTGGGCTATCCTGTGGCTTAAATACCATGAAATTCACTCTCCCCACCAAAGGAAACAACTGCATATTCCACTTCTGGTTGAGCCCCAACCCATTGTATATGTCAACTCATTATATATGAATCATTGTATACATTAAATATTGTATATTTCACCATTAAAATGTTTTTTCTGCTTTGGAACTAAAAGCTATGTACTTGTGGATTGTTCCAGGTTTAGGATTTGCAATAAAATGATGTACACTTTGTATTAGGGAAGAAATAGAAAGTATTTATCCAAAATGACTGAGGCATTTCCCGTAACAGGGCTAATCAGCAAGGATATAACAGGCTGCACTTGGTCTTACATGCTGCCTAGGGACACTGCAGTCCTCTTTAAACTCTGCCAGGCTACTCTCCACAGTACTAGCAAGTATTTCCATGTAGTATCAGCACCAAGAAGTCATCCTTGATTTCCTTCTTTCCTTACCTCCATGCTCAGTCCACTTACGTTTACATCACATTAATGTCAAAAATATATCCCAAATCTCTCATTTATCTCTATCATCATCAATACCTTGTATAATCTACAATCACTCACCTGATTAATATTAATGGATAACCTCACTGCTTCCTTTTCACCTGCCTATAATCCCTTTGTACACAGAGCAGCTAGGTTGATGTTTCTAAAGCATAGATTAGATGACCTCCCTGCCTCCCCCCTGTCAAAGCCTCTCATGGCTCCCTTGATCTGCAAGGGTCCCGAGGTAAACTTGCTGCTTCCCGTTCTTGCCCCTTACCCTCATTATACACTAGCTTCACTGACCTTTCTAAGCCTCAAATACAGCTTCTTCCCACCTCCTGGCTTTCTGGTTCTTGTGTCTGGAACAATCTGCCACCAATCTTTACTCGGCAGCCTCTGTCTTGCCATTCAAATCTCAACTCAAACACCACCCCCTCCAAGAGACATTCCTGACCACACTCTTCAATGGCCTGCCCCTCCAGCTGGGCTCCATCACGTCTTACTAAGCACCTTTTTTTTCTAGCATTTATCACTCTCTGAAATATGCCATTTATGTATTTGTTGGTTTGTTTGTTTCTACCTGTGTTCTTATTCAGAATGTGAACTCCGTGAGATCAGAAATCCTGTCTATACTATTCATTTTTTCCTCTCCAGTCATCGGAATGGCACCAGCACACAGTAGGACTTCAGGCAGCCTTTATTGAATTTGATTCACTAGGCTACTGCAATAGAATAGGGCAAAATGACATGGCCTCATGTGTATCACTTTCCACCAAATACTATTAATCAGCTATCAATTACCTTGTGCCCAAATTACTCTACCGCCTTCTAGTAGATATCAGCTAACCTTTAAACCTGCTCTATTCAGTGTTAGAAAATGCTAGAAGACATATGATACAAAATTGCTCTCATCGTCAATGAATCCTTCATGAATGATTTTTAAAACTTTGGGCTGGGTGCGGTGGCTCGCACCTGTAATTCCAGCACTTTGGGAGGCCGAGGTGAGTGGATCACTTGAGGTCAGGAGTTCAAGACCAGCCTGGCCAACATGGTGAAACCCCATCTCTACTAAAAATACAAACATTAGGTGGGCGTGGTGGCACATGCCTGTAATCCCAACTACTCAGGAGACTGAGGCAGGAGAATTGCTTGAATGTAGGAGGCAGAGGTTGCAGTGAACTGAGATAGCACCACTGCACTCTAGCTTAGGTGACAGAGCAAGACTCTGTCAAAAAAAAAAAAAAATTTGATTCTTAGATGCAATATTAACCTATTAGTCAAGTAAAGAACATGGAATATAAAAATATAGAAATTGGGACAAAACGAAGAAGAAGTAAAGAGAACCAAAAGAACACCCTGACTGGGTGCCTTGGCTCACGCCTGTAATCCCAGCACTTTGGGAGGCCAAGGCAGGCAGATCACTTGAGGTCAGGAGTTCGAGACCAGCCTGGCCAACATAGTGAAACCCCATCTCTACCCAAAATACAAAAATTAGCCAGGCGTGATGATAGGTGCCTGTAATCCCAGCTACTCAGAGGCCGAGGCAGGAGAAGAGGCAGAGGTTGCAGTGAGCTGAGATTGCACCACCGTACTCCAGCCCGGGCAAGAGAGAGAGACTCAGTCTCAAAAAAAAAAAAAAAAAAAAAAAAAAAAAGGAGACCTGAAATCCAAGTCCTTTCGAGGATAAGCAAATGCTATTCACACCAGACTCCTGGAGAGGGGCAACGCTCTTTTTGTCACCAGGGCAGAAAGAGTGTTACCCCTCTCTTTCTGAAAACTTCAAAATCAAAAAGTTGCTGCATACGATCAGAGATTTTCTGATCTTGCTCTCGGTGCATAACAGACTTTAATATATCAGCCAATGTAGAAAATTCAAAGGAGCATGATCTCTGCATTGGAAATCCCTGTGGCCCTGTTCACTAGGCCTTGAGCAATTTAGGTAACCTCATAAAGGCTATCTATTCTTATCTGAAGGTAATAAAGATACTTATACTTGCCCACTGCTGTAAAGGCTGAGGCGAGTCTGATGCGCTACTGTCTGTGTAAGTCCTCTGTGACATGTTAATTGATACACAAATGCTCGCTATTGCAATCACTACTGTTGCAAAAGAGCTAGAGAGATGACTTACAGAGACAAGTGGTAGAAATCTACACCAAGCCTTACTGGAGGATACAAACAATAGTCTCCAAGTGCTGAACATTCAGAGAGAAAATAGGGAAGAGGGCATATACTTGTGGAGGGGTAGGAGCCGGAAGGGCTTGGTCTAGAAAGTTTTCATAGAGAAGATGTGGCTTGAAGAAAGATCTGAAGAAGCGGGGAGTCATTTAATATACAGAAAGAAGGAAGGGTGGTGTGGCGAACCACTGCCCAGAGATCAGAGACGCAAGAAAGTGAAGCAGGTGCAGGAATGTCAGTCCGGTTCATCCAACAGGACGAAAGCTTGCCATGTGACAAGAGATGAAATAAATTAACCAAGAGAGGAACTGAATGGTGGGAGGGCTTAAAACCCCAGGCTAGGAGATTGAGGCCAGCTCTGAAGGCAGATAAGGGCATGAACAAAGGAATATCTGGGACCACTGAAAATCCCAACACCGTTTTTCTGCAGCAACAGAAGAGCCATGCCTGGATTAAGGGGACAAGGGGACCGCCAGTGCTTGGATTAAGGTCGGGACAAGGAGACCCCCAGTGCCTGGATTAAGGGGACAAAGGGACCCCCAGTGCCTGGATTAAGGGGACAAAGGGACCCCCAGTGCCTGGATTAAGGGGACAAAGGGACCCCCAGTGCCTGGATTAAGGGGACAAAGGCACCCCCAGTGCCTGGATTAAGGGGACAAAGGGACCCCCAGTGCCTGGATTAAGGGGACAAAGGGACCCCCAGTGCCTGGTTTAAGGGGACAAGGGGACCCCCAGTGCCTGGATTAAGGGAACAAGAGGATCCCCAGTGCACTTTGTCAAGTCAGGCTACCCCTGGAGAACTGGGTTTGTCTCAAGGGCCACATTTTAGAAAGGACATGGATTTCAAAGCACCCAGAGGAGGGTGACTAGTGTGGAGAGGCAACAGAAAATCCTGCCATGCAAAGGAGAATTGAAGGGTCTGGTTATGTGTAACTCGGAAACATCAAAACACGTGATATAGCTTTCTTTTCTGTTTGGGGTGATCTCAGCTGACATCAAGAGATTTTTTTAAAAGTTAAGACTTGGAGATTCTACATGATTGGGAAGTCTGACAGGTATATGGAAAGCCCACTTAACTTACCTGGAAGTCAACAGGCTTGGATTCAGTTAATTTTGCTCCCTGTTTGATCACCCCAAACCCTCTCCTGCTCCACCCCCACTCCAACATCACTAACTTTCTAAATCCTTAGTTATTTATTGTGTTAAAATAAAATCTGTTTAGAGTAGAAAATCCCTAAAATGTTCACATAACTAGCTAGTAGCAGAGGTACTAGAAATCGTCTAGTTATTTAAGCCTAGTGGTTACTTCAGCAACTAGAAATATAGATTAATTTTCCTCACTTGGACTTACCTAAAAGGATATACAACAGAATGATAGAAATAGGAGGACTTTGTTGGTAAAAACTGGGTAAAATAGTAAACACTTTACATCACATTGGAGTCCAATTATCCAAGAGAACATACCACAGTCGGAGATTAGAAAAGCTCCTTGAGATGTGGCTTAGAGGGAGGATGGATGGGAAACTAAACAGGAAAATATCTCTCTCAAACTGTGCTCAACACAATCCCACTAAAATCGTTCGCCTTTTACTATTTCTGGATGCTAAATCTATTATATCACAGAAGGAAAAAGAGAGACTTCCGTGGTAAAATACATTTAGAAAATGGTAGGTTCAACAAAATAATAGCGCTTTCTCTATTGCAGGGTTTCTCTGCACCTTTAATATGTCCAAGGGTTCTCTGACTCAATAAGGACATTGTACAAAGCAGATTCTTTCTTTTTTTTTTTCTTTTAACACAGAGGTGACCTTCCTCTTCACAACATTCCCTACCTCCTCCTGCAAGCATTTTAGAGGGAGTAGTGTTTGTCAAGCATTACTTTACAAAAACCCTGTAGAGCTCAGCTCCTGCATCGAGTGGTCCCAGTGGGGATGAGAAGAGTGCTTAATTCACCCCCTGGGGATAGAGCGAGAATCCCTAAATCAATCATCAAACACTAATTAAGCATTATTATTTGTCAATTGCTGTTGCAGATACAGAGGGTGAAACCTACTATCACCATTCCCGGAATTTTTCAGGACACTAAAAAATGTGCTAGGCACAGTGGCAGGCGTCTATAGTCCCAGCAAACTGGGAGGCTGAAGTGGGAGGGTCATTTAGGCCCAGGAGTTTGAGATACTAACAAAATAAAACTTGTCCACATAAAAAGATAAATAACTATGAAAGACTCTCCTATTTGCTAAGTGTCCAAAAGAGCTGACTGGTGTGGCTGTGAGTATTTTAGGAGGTGGGGAAGCTTGAATTAACTTTGGCAGGCTGAAGAGGCTTCCCCAGGACAGCAATCTGGTGCTGTTCCTGAAAAGATAGGCAGGACCAGATCTGTTTATCAGAAGAGTCAGGCATTTTATTAATAGTAGAGAGAAGTGTGGCAGGTGCCAAGGGTATTGGGGAATATTGAAGAGTCAGTCTGGAAGTATAAGTTCATCAGTAGTGGAGAATAATGCTGGATAAACCAAGGAGATAGGTTGATTATAAAGAACCTCGAACACCAGATATAGGACATTCGAGCCCTGCAACGTAGGCAGTGGCAAGCTGCTAAAATTTTAGACCAAGTATGTGATGTGATCAGAAAACTAATGTCATCATCAGATTCACAGAAAAAGACTAAAGGGGCTGACTACTCACTGGCTCCCACATCAATGCAGATAACTTTTGTTTCTGAGGCAAAGCATTTACTCTGTTCTACAAGAAATTTAGGGAGGGGAGTGAAAGGGGAAGTTCTGTTTTGTCTCTTTTTCTGGCAAATAAACAACCTTCTGATGGAGGAAGGGGCTCAGCAAACTATTTTTAGCCGCCTGCCAGTGGACCCCCGTGATAGAAGACACAGACGTGTTCTAATAAAAGATTCAGATATTCTTCTCTGCCAGCTCTGCACGCTGTTTAAGTAAACATTCTAAAAATAATACAATAAACATATACAACCAGGAGAGACAAGCTGTGAATTGCAAAGTGATTTAAAGTGCTTTCTTGTTCATTTTGGAGATTTCTTTGAATTTCAGCCAAGAAAAAGTCACCATCGTATGTAAGGGAAAGAGCCTTAAGAGAAGTTTGGAGAGACTTCTTCTTGAGTATTTTTATACAAATTGGATTATGACACTCAGAGTCTTCCCTTGCTCATCAGGAGCTGTTCCCTAAGAAAGAGCAGAGCAGGGTGGCCAGGAGCAGCGTGTCACAGGCCCTCCACATCCACGTCACGCATGCTTACTCCGCCTGACCCAGAGAGGCATTTCAGTGCATGACTTTGAAGTTGAGGAAAGGAGATGGAAATGGAGCAGAGAAAAAAAGCTGTAGAGTGACCAGCCCTGCCTCACCCACACCCCAGCCTCATCTGTCCTCCTGCTCCATCACCGGTTGGCCCCACCTACCATCTGCTTTCCCCCCACCACCCCTCCCTGAGACGGGTCTCACTCTGTCACCCAGGCTAGAGTGCAGTGATGCAATCATGGCGCACTGCAGCCTCGACCTCCTGGGCTCAAGTGATCCTCCCACCTCAGCCTCCTGAGTAGCTGGGACTACAGGCACACACCATGACATCCCACAATTTTTTTTTTTTTACGTAGATACAGAGTCTCACTATGTCATCCAGGCTGACCCCAATCTCCTGAGCTCAAGCGATCCTCCCACCTTGGCCTCCCATAATGCTGGAATTACAGGTGTGAGCCACTGTGCCCAGCCCCTACCATCTGTTGCTTGATACTTTAGGACCATGATCTAAGGAGCTTTCTGTGCCACAAAGACTTTCTCAGGTGAGGGGTGAGGGAAAGAGGCCAGCTAGGGTGCCAACGCCTTACTCTTAGGTCTAAATCTGTTAATAGTTCAACTATATTTGCAAGAGTTACATTAAAAACCTTTCTTTTTCCTATTACTATCCCAAAGTATTATACCATACATTGCTTCCAGTGAAAATACTAAGCACTATATGGACAATTTTTTTTTCCTTTTCAAAATATATTCAAAATTTGAAGTTCTGGACTCCCTTCATGCTTTAGTTAACCTAAGACTTAGATGATCATTCTACTGACAAGTCTGGTTAGCAATAAAAGAAACAACGAAGAACTGCAATGGCTAGAAAAGTAAAATATCAGACATTGCAAAATTATTTTCCAGGCTCCTCTGCTGACCTCCTACAAAAACCTCCACTTTCCTTGGAGTGCTAGTTAAAAACCACTGTTGTGCTGTCCTCCAACTACTCTTTCTTACATATGTAGCCAGCCTCTGACCCACAGAGCCCAGCCATCCCGGCAAGCGCAAGCACTCGGCATTGCAAATGAATGCAACTAGATGGAACAATAAGTAAAAATAAAGTTCACCTAGAACAGACATGAGACAAATCTTCTGGAGTCACACCCCCCTTTTTAAATGAAATTGCTTTCCACTGTCCCCTTTTGAAAGAAAAGCCTGAAAATCAAGCACTTTGCTTTTTCGGGGTTTTGCGTACTTTAAATGATGCAATCAATCCAGCCCTGCCTCAGATGACAGCGTGGGGTGACAACATCCAATCCCATCACCGGTCCTGCCAGCTCTATCCCACCAGAGGCCTGACCCTCCCCTGAAAACTCATTTACGGAAAAATACAATCAAGCAGTCTCCAAGGGGCTGCCCCCTAGGGAACTTTTGTGTCATTGCCTTGAGGAGAAAGAAATTGACCTTGAGCTGGAATAAACTGACATTCCCTACATGGTGTCATGTGCCTGATTGAATGCAGAGAAAAATAAATCCAGGCTGCCCAGCATCTCTCCGCTGATGGTTATGTGGGAGCAAGGAGGCAGGCAGGAAGGCGTTGTATAGTTACAGCACATGGCATTCATCTTTCTATGATGATGAATCAAGAGACAAAATATTCACTCTGTTAGAAACAAATTGACAAACCCAAGGTAGAAAACCAGCAGCTCATTATCATTTCAAAAACTGAGCAGGGGTTTGTGCAGGGAAAAGAAGAAGCGGAGATGGAACACAAGGACACGTGTTCTCCCTGTAAGGGCTTGACAGAGAGAAATAAATCAGCTCCATTGAAGACACAAAGCAGCCCCCAATGGGCAAGGGAGTAGGGGACTCTAGTTGCTCTCCCTGAAGTTTCCAATGTGTTTTTGAGGCTAGTCAACTGTGGAAGAACCCAGAGGAAAGATGGTCAGGATTGGAGGGGCTGCTGGGAACAACAATGAGCTCCTCTCGCCATGAGTGTGCAGGCAGAGTGCCAGCTGCATGTTGAGCAGAGCAGGGCAATGGATCCTGAAACCCGGTCCTGGCACCTCACAGTGGTCTCTGACCATAGCTAGTCCATGAGCTCGCTGCAAAGTGGATTAGCAGGGCAGATGATCCGGAAGCTGGCAAGAGTCAGCTGCCACCTGCAAGAGCCAATGTGTTAGAGCAGAGAGAGCAAGTTGCTCAAGGCGAAGAAGGAAGAAAGCTGAGAGTAAAGCCAGCAAAGTGGCCATCAGCCATGCTGCACAGCAATGGACAGAGCGATCATGTCACTTCTTCTTCATCCAGGGATCTTTCTGGTAATAATTAGACTGGACGCGGTGGCTCATGCCTGTAATCCCAGCAATTTGGGAGGCCGAGGCGGGCAGATCACTTGAGGCCAGGAGTTCAAGACCAGCCTGGCCAACATAGCAAAGCCCCATCTGTACTAAAAATACAAAAAAAATTAGTGGGTATGGTGGTGTGCACCTGTAGTCCCAGCTACTTAGGAAGTGATGTATGAGAATCACTTGAACCCAGGAGGCGAAGATTGCAGTGAGCAGAGATCACACCACTGTACTCCAGCCTGGGTCACAGAGCAAGACTCTGTCTAAATAAACAAACAAACGAATAAATAAATAAATAAATAAGTCTGTATAATTAGAGTAGACTGGGACTGTCCTGGCAAACCAGGATGGAGGCATCACTCTAGTTATGGACAATGTCAGGAGAGAAAATGGGAGTGGCACCGTTTTAGCCCTTCTTTCCCTAAAGAATATCTAGGCTTCTTTTCCCATCCAACTCTGCTGTCCACAAAAGGAATAGAAGATTCTACCCCAACTGGGCAGCATCTGAGGTCAAAGTCAGCCCCACAAAGATGGAGGCTCCTCCCCAAGTGGTGTGACACTGAAGCCACTACCAAATGGAGACAGAAGGGTGGTTATTGGGTCAGACAGATTTAGGTTTGGGTCCAGACCGTGGCGTTTACTTAACCTCTCTGAGCCCCAGTTTTGTTGCACCTAAAATGAGAAATCGAGATTTGTGTGGGGCAAATGTGAGGATTCAAGAGAGAGTGTATGCTTACAAATACCAGTGTGGCTTGCCCAACGTCATGCTCTCTTCCAATCCCATGTATGCATTTACATGTATCATCTCTGTCAAGGCAGAGTGCCTGGCATCAAGCAAGTTTTCAAAATGTGTTGTTAGCTGGTATGATTTTCCCTCTCCAGCTACGTTTTTGGTTCAGAATTTGCACTACTATGAGAAACTTGGAGGACAGTCACGAGGCAAATACGGTCACTGACATTGCCCTAGAGATCTGATCAAATTATTTCACAATTAGATACATAGATACAAACTCTGATATATTATGTGGAGAAAAACAATGCAGGGTAGTGTGAGAGGGAATCCCAGGGTGAGTCTCCTTAGACTAGGCATTTGGAGAAGGCCTCAGAGGAGACAGCACCTACACACTGTGTCCTAAACCCCCAGGAGGAGACAGCCCTGGAGAAGTAGGTAAGGACCCTCCAGGATAAGGGGAAGTGCGGGTGTAAATATCCTGACCCAGGCAAGGACTGCGCACATTGGAGGACCCTGGGGAAAGATGAAAGTGGAAGGAGAGAGGAAGAAAGGAAGAGAGAGGGCAGAGGATTGCCCCAAAGTGAATCCCAGCAGTGGGTAGTGGCCACACTATGGAGAGCCTTGATAATTACTGACTCAATGCATATTTGTTGTGTGCCTTTTATATGCTTTTCTAGGCACCAAGTGTTCAAATTTAATAAAGTGGAATGCAAAGCCATTGAAGAGTTTGAAGCTCTGAAGAAGCATGAAGCATGATCTATTTACTTTTTAAAGTATCCATTCTGGCTGCTGAGTGGCGAATCAGAGAGGTGGCAAAGAAGGAGGTGTAGGAACCAAATAGCAAACTCTAGCTGTAAAGGAAGAGTGGGTAGTGATGCAGACCAGGGTGATCTTGGTGGAGCTAAAGAGAAATGGATGGACTAAGGATGTATTTGGAGATGGTGCCAATGAGTCTTGGTGATACTGAGTGTGAGAAGGAAGAAAGGGAGGTATCAAGATAATTCAATACTCTAAGATTTGGACTCCTGAATACATAAAGACTGGGAGAGACCTAGACTTGAGCAGATTAAAAGTGCTGTCTGGTACGTAAAATTTCAGATATTTGTCAGATAATAAAGTGGCTAACTCAAGTAGGCAGATGTGTATATGGATCGGAGGCCCAAAGAAAAGAGGTGGCCTAAATGTACATCACTGGGAGCAGTGGGAATATACATGTTATTCAAACATGAGGACAGATGCAACCATATGGAAACCTGTAGAAAGAAAAGAGATCAAAACATGCTAAAAATTCTCATTTCTCCATCCCATCACTGTCCTAAGAGTTATTACAAAATAATAATATTTGTCACTTATCTTTTAAAATTCTTGTAAGAGTAAGTTTGCATCCTTCCTTCTTTGAGTAGTAGGTGTTTTGTTTTGTAAAGAAATTTAGACTTTTCCTTCATAATTTTGCTTTTGGTATAAAGTTTAGAAAGTCCTTGCCCACTACCAAGGTTTTAGAACAAAATCCTAGCAACCCAGAAGTTTATTACAGCATTATTTATAATAGCAATTTTTATAAAAACTAGAAATAGCCTGAGCCTATATCAAGAATTGATTTGTTAAATATGTAACTTTAAATAATAGAATGCTTTGCAGCCATTAAAAATATGCCTCTATTTACCAACATTGAACCACCTCTATTATACATTTAGTGACAAAATAATATAAAATATAATTATAGAAAAATTTCCTTTTTGGAAAACTGTTTCCATATTAACAACTATATTTTTATCTATTGCTGTTTCTTTCTGTAATAAAAGAGTAAACACTTTATTTCTGTGTATCTTATCTCCCAATTAACTCTTAAGCTTTTATATTCTCTTCATATATTACCTATTCAAGAAATTAATTAAATTTTATAAACATTAATAAGTGATCACTTATGATTTTTAAAATGTATACTACAAATAATGATGACTAACATTTGTTTAGTACATACTGTGTCCAGAATTTGTCACAAGCATACATCAAAAGAGTAGAGAACTGGTAGCATGTATTTCAACAGATACATAATAAAGTTATCACTGCCCTTCATCTAATTGGCAAGTCAGAAATTTGGCTGTTGACTGCCTTTTATAAAACTGTTCAGCTCTCTTCCTGGAGGCTATCAGGCTAGGAGCTTTCCTCCCTTTCATGGCCAGGGGCAAACATTTAAACAATTCAGTATTGACTTTGACAGCCTCCCTCTTGCCTTTTTGCTCCATTCTTCACACTGTAGATATCCAGAAACAGCTAACTTCCCTCAACCTCAGATGCTCAATAGACCCTCAGAAACTCAATAGACCCCCTTCTCCTCCCCAATCCAGAGTTCTCATCAACAAATCCCCTCTCTACCAGCAGTGAGAAACCTTATTTCCTTTGCGCGGCTGGTCTAATCTAGAAATTATGGGGAAGGCAATTGGATTCAATTAATTTATTCTGAAGTATTAATAACTGACAGTCTTCTGACCTTCCTAGAGTTACTTGCATTGAAAATAAAATTAAGATGTAAAGGGCAGAAAACTCCGAAACCCAAATGGCTGTCATTGGTGGAATATTAACTAGTATGCCAACTGAAGTGAGCCGATCCATGCAGATATCCTTGGACAGTCCTGCTCTGGCTAATGGTCTACCTGAAGGTGGAGGCAGGAAGGTGGGTATCAGGACAAGGAAGGTGAGAGAAGGTAAATTCCTTCTATTTGTGATGCTCTTGATTTTCATAGCTTTATCCTTTTCTAAAACCTCAAAACCAACAGATCCTCTAAGATCTTTCCATTTTGTCCTGTTTTGTTTTGTTTTGAGACCATTTTCCCATGTTGGTGACAGTGAGGTTCTGTCAGTAGAAGAGCATTAGCAAGAGGACTGGGCTCCTTGTGCCTGAAAGTGCCTCTCCATGGGGAAGGTCAGGATGATGTGCAGTGGAAAGCAACCCCAAACCATTTCACCCATTTCTTCTCTACGTCCAACCTCCCATTTCCTGTCTCCAAAGAGTCTCACCAGATCCTAAGTTGGCCAGGCCTTGAGAAAACTGAGAAACCACACTGTCTTGGTCCAAAGAAACAGACACAGAGAGCTTACATTTTTCTCTTCCATTAACATTCAAGTATTTTAATAAATACCAGATTTTACCATTTGTTCCTAGGGGAGGATATTTGAGTTTTCTGTGGCTTATTTTTAATATTTAAAAATCTTTTCCCTCGATGAGGTATAACCATACTTGCATTTTGAAAAGTGGGCAGCATTTGGTTACTGGAATTGTTTTATGAATATGGTGACAAAAATCAATTTCATGTGTCTTTTGTAAGGTGCTTTATCATTTTTCTAAATTTATCAAGACCAGAAGGTTTTTAAACCAACTTGGATTCTGTAACATGTGAATACCAGTGCACAATGACTTATAAGAAGCCATTTAAGCAGATATATATAGAGAAAAACTCATGTGCAATACAAAGGGTATTCAAATTGTTTCATCTAACCACAGAGAAGAACAAGTCATCCCCAAAGTATAAAGTGGTTTAAAGACAGGGAATTGAGAACTAAATTTGAAGCTGACATCTTGACAGCCTCATGACCTAGTTTCAGGCACAGAGCTATACACGAGTGACAAATGAGGAAGAAAGAGAGGTAGACTTAAGGATCTGGAGTAAAACAAGAAAAAGAGAAAGAGCGTGATGTGGTGGAATGAGGAGAATAAAAGGCATCAGGAAACAGTTAAGAATAAACTACTATAACAGAACATGGCAGGTAGACTGATGGTCTTAAAGGTGTTCTTTGGTAGGTGGGATCAGTACATAGAGAATGAATAGTATACATTTGAATATTATTATATCTGTAAATATAAATTTACATTTTGTAATACAAGAGTGACTAATGCTCTGTCCACTAAAATGACAAGCTGGTGAAAACTGCAAGAGGGGAGATAAGTTTTATGTTAATTTTTTCAGCTAAAATAGCTAACACTAGGCACCACCAACATCTGCAGATTTCTTTCAATTTCTGTGTTCCTCTGTGGGTAGACATTACATTGGAGACGATGAATCCCCGGGACTCTAATCTAGAGTCTGTGGGTCTGTGGTCAGTGGATCTTCTTTTGTCTTTTCTTTTTTTTTTTTTTAAGACAGAGTCTCACTGTGTCTCCTAGGCCGGAGTGCAGTGGCAGAATCTCGGCTCCCTGGAACCTCTGTCTCCCGGATTCAAGCGATTCTCCTGCCTCAGCCTCCCGAGTAGCTGGAATTACAGGCACATGCCACCATGTCCGGCTAATTTTGTATTTTTAGTAGAGACGGGGTTTCACCATGTTGGTCAGGCTGGTCTCAAACTCCTGATCTCAGGTGACCCACCTGCCTCAGCCTCCCAAAGTGTTGGGATTACTGGCATGAGCCACCGTGCCCGGCCTCAGTGGATCTTCTTAAATCTGTGCCTTTCCTTTTGACATGGAGATGGTCTCAAATTTTGCTTTTTAATCTCAATGTCTTTGGGCTTAAGAGACAACATCAGGGACCCCCAAAACACTAGAGGAAAGAGAAAGCAGACTGTGGCATTGCCTGGGGTTAGTAGCTAGTCTGTATTGCAGCTTTCAGCCAGACCCAGAGTTCCACTAGTTTTAAAAAGTGGTTCAGCAGAAAAGTACTATTTGAAGTTTTGTTTAGTATTATGGGCAATCTTTCTGTGTGTGGATGAGCCTCATACACACTATCTATATGGCATCAACCAGTCAGATAAAATCTGAAGAATGCACTCCCTTAGGTAGGTATTTTTAAAACATTTTGGTGTTTTTCGATATATATATCTGGTTGTGGGCTTCAATTTAAAATACTCCTTTTAATATGAATTTTGCTAAAATAAATGCTTCAAGAAGGTTAATTAAGGTCAGAAGAGACCCCTTAGGATCATCGTTTCATAGATAACTAAAGGATTGGTTTAAAAAGTATCAGGCCTATCCTATAGGATTAACTATGTGCAGTTTTCTGGCGAACATGCATATGTATAGAAAATTGTTAATAATACGTAGTCATCCCTCAGTATTCTCAGGGCATTGGTTTCAGGATCCCCTGAGGTACCAAAATCCATGAATGATCAAGTCTCTTATATAAAGTGATATAGTATTTGCATATAACCTAAGCACATCCTCCGGTGTACTTTACATCATCTCTAGATTAGTTATAATACCTAATACAGTGTAAATGCTATGTAGTTGTTCTACTGGGCTTTTAATTTGTATTTTGTTATTCTTTTTAATATTTTTGATCTATAATTGAAGTCTACAGATGGGAAGTTCCGACTTTATAGATATATATTTGTTTAGTACCAACGTTCTCATTAACATATTTCCAGGTCCCACTCTGGGTTGCTGGGGGAAAAGGCAGAGATTGGTACTTTTAGAATGCCCAGGTGATTTCCCTATAGATAGCCTGAGAGCATGTTTGTTGATGTAGCCCTCAGCTTTGATCATTGCAAAGTTCAAAAGTGAGTAAAGTTTTTCTGCCTCCACTAACTAGAGTTCAACAGCATAATTTTTACTCCACTCATGCTCAGGTAGAGAGGATATGGGGCTTAAACACGGTGGTCAAAGGCCCTGATAACAACAGCTCCTCCCCGAAGAATCCACTGGTGTTTAAGATTTAGATTTTGATGACAGCAGAATTGGTTAGGTCTTTCCTCTGAAGAATCTAATTGCTTCTAAATTTACACAGATGTAAAGGAGTCCCACTTGAGAAAAACAAGACTATCTTCGGTTTCTGCTAGAGATTCAAATATGCATTCCTAGGTTTTTAGAAGAACTTCAAGGTGGATTAGATTATAGGAAAGACAAGAGTGGCTCTGAGGGTGAGCTCACCACAAACAGGGAGACTGTACACTAGCCAGATACAACATCCAGATCTAAGGACCATAGGAAGACAGAACTGAAATGCTGCTGGTACAGCATGCAGCAGGTCCTGGAATCCAGCCTGGCACAGCCAATAAGGCAGCACATGCACCATAGGCTGGAAGAGAAAGCAGCAGCAGCTACTCTCCTAAACCACAGTGGCAGGCCTCCCAAACATCTCCGTGTAACAGCAACAGCCACAAGATGAAAGGAGGTTAAGCCCTGCCTCAATGAGACAAGTTCACAGCATTAGCCAGGTTTGAGTCCTAGGGAGCTGGCACTGGGTATTGCAGCTTAGTGGGGACTCTATAAACAAACCTGGGAAAACTCTGCAATGTTAGGAGAACGGGAGGCTTAAACAGACTGTATCTCCTGACATCAATCAGGTGAGGTTTTTAAAGCCAAAGAAATTGTACACTAAAGTAAATGTAACCCGTTTGTACTCCCAAATAGGGAAGGAGAGGTTGACTGGTTCCATTTGCAGGGTTTTTTTTTTCCTGTTGACTATGACCAAACTCCACTCAACAAAGGAAATGCTGAAGACTTAACTCCTCTGAGTGACTACGTTTGAATGCTCAAAATTCCTTTTGTTAATAGTCTCCATCTATGCTCAGAGATGGAAGGGCTGTTTCTTTTAAAGATATGCTAGGATTGAGGGTGAAAAAAATATAAACATCTTCCAGGTAACGTGTTACCCAGCACACTCTCTCATTACTCAAATGCCCATTCTTGTGGCTGGGCCTTTCCTACCACTTAGCAAGGTTGGCATGTCAGGGAGCTTTGATGTCTAACAGCTTTGTGGATGTTACATGTGTATTTCATTGTGGAGGCCCAGCCCTAGCCGTCCCACATTCAGGTTTTGACAAGCAGAACCTCAGTGGATTTTGTCCAATACTTTATTTCAAATTCCATTTAACATAGCTTCAAGGTGGTTTCAGAGTAAATGAATGAACTGAGCTTTTATTTAAATATAACTTAAGTGTTATATTTATTAAATATATTATATTTATTATATTATATATTAAATATATTTATTATTATATTATATATTAAATACATTATATTTATATTATATATTAAATCTAATATGTTGTATTTGTTATATTTAATATATTATATATTAAATATAACTCCTTATATTTAAATAAATATATTTAAGATAAAATTTGGCATAACACAAATGAAGTATTGGTGAGATCAGCATTCTGGCTAGGGCTTGGCAAACACTCTTTGAACAAGTCAGAGAGTCAATATTTTTGGATTTGTGGGCCATAGAGTCTCTGTCACTTTGCTATGGAACCATGAAAGCAGCTGTAAATAAAACATAAACAAATGGATGTGGCTGTATTTCAATAAAACTTTATTTGCAAAAGCAGGCACATGGCCTATAGGCTATAGTTTATTTACACCTGTTTCAGGCCCTTATATTCTGACATAGGTGCCTTTGTTTTGTTTTGTTGTGCCTTTAACAAAGGTAGCTGTCTTTGAAATTACAAGTGATCCGTGAGCAGTGACAATAGATTTCAGAAGATGAGTGTGCAGCCATTAGAATTGTGAAATGCTTCTTTCTGTGCAAAAGCATGAGATTGCTAAACAATAACAGCAAAAAACTAAATTATTGAGAAAAATATTTCCTCATGTCAAAATCGCAAAGGTGAAAATATATACTAACGTAAATTCTTGGTATTAGAAACATAAAATAAAGATCTGGTAAATATGTAGCCTAATTATAAAATCAAACACAGACATACAGTGAAAAGGGTGATGCTGTACAGAAACAATAAAGGAAGTACATTATTATGTGAATTGATGAATATTTGAAACGCATAGCTACAAAAAGTCACGTCTCCACATGTAAGCAACCAAGCTGTGTCTCTTGATTGCTGATTAAGTCCATACATTTTGAAAATGATAGACATAAACAGGTAAAGCCAAAGAGAGAAACAAAATAGAACAAAAAATGGAACTCACCTAATTTTGCCATGATCTCTGTCCATGACAACCACCCTCAAGTTGGAGGCCGGGCGCGGTTGCTCACACCTGTAATCCCAGCACTTTGGGAGGCCGAGGTGGGCCGATCACGAGGTCAGGAGATCAAGACCATCCTGACCAACATGGTGAAACCCCGTCTCTACTAAAAATACAAAAAAATTAGCTGGGCATGGTGGTGTGCAACTGTAGTCCCAGCTACTCTGGAGGTTGAGGCAAGGGAATTGCTTGAACCTGGGAGGTGGAGGTTGCAGTGAACAGAGATTGCGCCATTGCACTCCAGCCTGGTGACAGAGCAAGACTCTGTCTCAAGTAAAAGAAGAAGAAAAAAAAGAAGCCATACAAGTTGGAGAGAAAAACTTGGCTATTAAAGAAGCCAATGATTTTTCCTGAGCAAATGTCAATTTCAAAGATAATATGTTGACTTAAACTTTCCACAGGACATATTTTTTATAGGCTCACATTTTAGTGAAGTCTCTTTTTCAAGCAACAAACATGCAAGAGAAAAAGTGTGGTTTTTTTCCGTAGTTTCTATCATAATAGAAACATAAATTCCTCATGTAATTCTCCATTTTGCATATCAAAAAACTAGTTTTATTCAAACTTGAAAAATCAAATGATAAATTCCTAGCAGTTTACCTGGTAGGTATTCAGTGGTTTCCGCAACTTCCTTGTGTAGTTAGAAAGAATTTCCTTCCACACTGGTTTTGTTTTTTTGTTTGTTTTTGTTTTTTTGCTGTTTGTTTGTTTTTATAAAAACAAGTACTTAAATTTTAAAGAAAGACAAATTTGTATCAGATACTTTTTTCTGCCCACGCTTCTTACCTCTTTGTTTTTTAGATTTAATTTTTTTTTTTCTTTTTGAGATGGAGTCTTACTCTGTCACCCAGACTGGAGTGCAATAGCACAATCTCGGCTCACTGCAACCTCTGCCTCCCGGATTCAAGTGATTCTCCTCCCTCAGCCTCCCAAGTAGCTGGGATTAGAGGCATACACCACCACGTCTGGGTAATTTTTGTATTTTTAGTAGAGACAGGGTTTCGCCATGTTGGCCAGGCTGGTCTCGAACTCCTGACCTCAGTTGATCCATCTGCCTCAGCCTCGCAAAATGCTGAGATTACAGTTGTGAGCCTAACTTTTAAAATATACAATACAGTTAGTATTATGTACAACTCTATGCTTTTAACACATGTATAGATTCCTGTAAATACTAGAAGATTCAGGATAGAAAACGGTCCTGTCCCTCCCCAAAATACTTCCTGTTGCCCCTTTATAGCCCCCTTCCTCCACCTCTAACCCATGGCAACCTCTGATCTGTTCTCTGTCACTCTAGTTTTGTCTTTTGAGACTTTCATTTAAATAGAAGTGTACAGTATGCAATATTTTGAAACTGCCTTTTTTTACTCAGAGTAATACCTTTGAGATCCAGCTAAGCTATTCTACATATTAATAGTTTATTCCTTTCTATTGGTGAGTAGTTTTCCATTATATTGCTGTAGCATGGTTTGTAATCTAATCACCATTGACAGACATTTGTTTTTCTTACAGTTTCTGATGATGATAAATAGAACTGCTGTCAACACTCGTGCACAGGTTTTTGTGTGAACATAAGTTTTAATTTCACTTGAGTAAATACCTAAAAATGGGATACCTAGTTATATGGCAAGTGTATATTTAGCTTCAGAGGAAACTGCAAAGACAATTTTCTAAAGTGGCCATACCATTTTACACTCCCAGCAGCAATGGACAAGAGTTTCAGTTGCTCCACATTCCACATCTTAACCACCATCTTTGGTATTGGCAGTATTTTTTTTTAAGTCATCCTAATAAGTGTAGTAGGAGCTCATCATCATCTTTAAAAAACAAATATTTATTTTTTATTTTCTTCCTCTGAGAATCTATTTTATACTTTTACTAAAAATTTCTTCTGACTCCCCACTCTGTTCTAAGTGCTAGAGAATCTATGCCCTAAGGAAGATTAAAATCACTCCTTCGACATGTTTCTTTTCCCCTCATTTTTGGTCATCCCAACCTAATTGTACACACGATTTCTCTTTCAGAAGGAGCAAACTCATTTGGGTGGGTAGTGCTGGAGAAAAAGCTGTTAATGGAGAGTGAATCACCCACTTTGAAGCAACACCCCTGTTTGCCAGGGATCAGTCATGTTGATGCAGGTGTGTGTGTGGTGTTTTTGAAGAAGTAGAACTGGATTATCCCAGCAAGGTAGTGTACCTACAAATTATAGTACAAACCCAGGCTTGCTGTCTAAAGGAGATTTGTAACAAATAACAATGTATCTCAATATATGTTGACAATCTATACCATAATGGGATTACACAAGTAGCTAAACTTGAAAGTCAAATTGGTATTTGCATATCTAATTCCTCAGCTGAACCGTCTGTGGGCTAATTAATAATGATAATGAAAAGGGGGTATAATTTGGGATTTAATGCATGGATATATTCTGAAAATTGCCAAGGCAGAGAGAGGGTGGAGAGGAAAACAGTACAGAGGGAGATGGTGCTGAGAGACCAGCGGGAAATTAAATCTGGCTGCGGATCCAGTCCCTTGTTTTCCATTCTCTTAAAGTGGGTTTTGCAGTAGCCTAAAAGTGAACACGGGAAAAATGGGGAAGAGGTGAACTTTGCAGAAGTGTGGAGGTGAAAATGAGGAAATTGTTGTTATGACAATGTGCATGGGATATTGTACAGCAAGTGTCTACATTTTATTCATTGGAGGCTTTCAAGTTTATAATATACAATTTAAAAATAGTCTTGAAGAGGGACAATTTGACAGCACTATATAGGATAACTTAAGGGGAACTAGTTGGGAGGCTCTTGAAATAATCTTCAACTAACCTTCCTGCAGACTCTACTTTGTCCCTTATATCCAGTCAATCTCAACTCATTTCTTTCACAGTCGCATCCTTCCTACCTTAACCAGCCCTTTGGAGCTTCAATTCTGGGTTATTCTTGGTTCTAAATTTCCTAAATTATTCTCTACTGAAGAATGTTTGAAAAAATTATCTCATGTAGACACCATGCCACAGGGAATGAAGGGAAGTGCCTTAAAAAGTTTTTCTCAATAATATTTTCAATGTAAACCTTGGTTCCTACACTGTTATTTCCCATAAAAACAAGGATTCAAGTTCAGTGTGATGTGAATCAGTGAAGCCACTCAAGCACAGCTCACTGCTAGGGAGACAAGCTGCTGCCTTTCTCAACACAGCCCAGCAGCCGCCCAAAACCCTTCATACAGACTAAGTACCTTTCTCAGGGCTACTTTTTCTTGATGGGTTTGAAGAGAGGGAGCTGCTAGAGTCTAGACATTCCCAGGATCAGGACTCTGAGAAATACATAAACAAAGTCTATGAAAATGATTAGACTCAAAATTCCTGAATGTAGCACAGGGCCTTGTACATAGTTACTTAAGGTGTACTCAATAACTTGAATTGGATCTCACCATCTAATTTGAGGTAACAGTTTTTCCTGCTCTATTTTCTTCTTTGCTATCAAAACAAGTGAAAATGAGAAATTACAAGAAAAAAGATTTTTGAAAGAGAAAAGCGCTAACAAACCAGATATAGAACTTTGAAACAGCTATAAAATGCTTGGTTCATGCAGACACAATTGTCACAGAGCCACGTGGTGATGCCCCGCATGGTATGTGTATTAATCCCTGTGGGTGGTAAGTTTGTTGACACATAATCAAATCTACCTTTATTTAGAGTTCAGAGGAAAATTTTCCAACAGAAATCTGCTGATTGGCCACCAAGATCAATTTTCCATTCACCCTTATTTTCTACCTTTAAGTAGCTAGAAACAATATAGAAGAGAGGAACATGTGGAAACAAATCTTTGAGCCACCTTATCTTCATTAGGCCCTCTGTAATTACACACACTTGGTCAACAATCTCATAACTTTAAAAACTCCAAAAATCAGACACTGTTAATACCCCTTTTTAGTATTATTTGACGTTACCAACCCTCACGCAGCCGGTGACCCCATCAATCAATAACTCAGTTATTCTACATTTTCTGAATCTATCCATCTGACTGATTAAAAATGAATAAACCAAAATCGTTGTATTAATATCAGATAAAAACTGTGTTAGCATGGTCTTTTCAAAATATCCTAATGTAAAACTAACCCTATCATTTTGGAGGTGGAATGGCAGGCTCAACTTTAAAAAAGAGAAAGTAAAATGTCGTAAGATGAATGAGTGAGATACCACATTAAGGAATACATTCTATGCTCCACAGTTCATCTCTCTATCTAAAGCGGATATCACATCCAGTGCTGCTACACAAGATAACCTAACCAGTACCAGACTGACCTGACCAATCCACATTAGTAATGATATCTAATTTTCCTACTCACTCAAGAGTATGTTTTTAATTGACTACATTTTTAAAAGCTCTTACAGAATCAATTCTATCATCTTCAGTGTTTTGGCTACAAGATTGAGGAGGGAAAAAAACCCTTCTTTTTGAAAAATAGGAGGATTTCTCATTATGTTTCCATTGTCAAAAACTGAGTTTGAAATTTTGGAAAAGTTGCAAAGAATTACACCAGTCTCATGCATTTCCTCCTTTTATTTAATCTCATTTGTCTCACATAATCATATATCTGCATATAATTCATCAACAGTGTTATCAAGTGGAACCCTGGTGATGCCAGGGTAACTATACACTCACAAATATTTCTAGTCTTTGTGTCTGAGGCTACGTGTGTAGACGTTTACCATTTCCATTTGCGCCAAGTCTTAGTGTCTCTGGATTATTGGATTCTAAAAGGAAAATTAAAGATGGATGGGTTCTGAGTCTGCTACTTACTTGATACACAACCTGAGGCAGGACATCTTCAATCACAGTCTCTGCTTCTATAAATGTTGAGATAAGAGGAAGCTAACTATGCTAGGTAATCTTCAATGCTCCTTCCACCACCAGCAGTCAAGACCCCAAAGATAAGTTTCTTTTTTGTTGTCAACAATCACCTGTAGTTATTTACGTGATTAGCCAAAAAGTCAAAAGACGGTTAGTTTCACAGCCCCATTCTCTTACTTGTGCTCCAGCTCCTGGTATCTCTAAATGATTTCCATGCATAGTTCATCAACCCTACGATGGTTCCCTAAACAAAATCTCACACTTAGCTCTTTGAGATTGTTGAATTCATCCTTTTTTTTTTTTTTTACCACCCCTTTGCTCCCATTTCATGACCTTGAAAATAGCCAGGCGGCCTCCTTGCAATCACTTCGGATTAATTAGCCACTGTTTATTTGTAAGCGTCAGGCCTCCCTACTACCACCATCTGCTTCTTGTACTCAATGTTTCGCTGTCTATCACTGCTCAGTGTTACCCCTGACGAGGGTGTTTGGCCACCGGGGCAAGGTTTCAGCCAAACTTTAGGTCAGGTTTCTTCATTTTGATGCTCTGAACAAATATTTGTTGAAAAAAAGACTGCATTTTTTGAGAGAGGAAAAAAAGTATAGACTCATGTAGAGTTTATGGTGTAGAAATTAAATTTTACCTGTTTATATTAACTACCATTGCATTGACATAATAAAGGTTAATATAGCATTTATAGTTCTTTTACTATCAGCTGCAATGAATGACTGTTCATAATTGGGCCAAACTTTTACCTTCTTGTCTCCAACTGGCCTTTGTAAATCTGAGAGGAAATTGTGAAATCGACGCTCAAAAAAACTTCTTTTACTAGGAGAACACCCCTCAGCCTCTCCAAAGAGTTCCTGAGTGGACTTTGAGCTGGTAGACACAGCATGGTGGCTGCACACTGGAGGGGAAGGGTCTGTCCAGTGTTCTCAGAACAGTTTAAAGTATCCTCAAGAGGTGCATGGAAGGATGACCCTCAGGAAACGTTAGTCCCGCCCATCCTCAACGTGGCTTATGGTGTCAGTCCAAAAGAATTGCCTTTTCTACTCTCAAGAAACCTGAAGCTAGAGTCCTCCCTAAAGGAGAAAGAGGGAGAGAGAAGAAATACTACATATATTTCTAACATTACACTTTTAAAAATACTTGATGGCTTAATATCTTATCCCAAGCCACTGCCCCCCAGATGATAAAACCACTTTGCCAAAAGTTGAAGGACTTAATATTTGCTCTATGTTTTGAGGTGTTAGAAAGAAGTTTTCTCTGTAAAGAATCAGGCCTCAACTAGCAGCCAATAGTGATTTTATGCTGCCTTCCAGAGAGGCTCAGCCGCAGTCCAGGAATTCAAACACAAGTGGAAGTGGGAACACAGCTTGTCTCAATATCAATAAACTTGTCCTTATAATGAAAGACAAGACTTGTTTGCCAGACCTATAAGGCAAACATATCTGTTTTGTGTACTGAAGAAAACTGGCCCATGGACAGTGTCACTAAATGAAGGCAGAAGCCTTTCATGCTGGAGAGGCCTAATGAGAACCGAGGGTTGCCTGATTTTACCAAATGCTCTCAGATGCCTGCCTTCAAAAGATTAACTGTTTTGTATCCACCAGCAGATTGCCCCTTTTTAGCTGGTCCTGAAACCTATTTAAGCTTTGCCAGTCCCCTTGCTGGGGCTTGATACCAAATCAAGACAAGCTGATTGACGCTGATTTGGGGTTTATGCAAACAAAGCAGGAAGAGTGCACAATTTTCCACATGATTTTTTTTTTTATGGAAAAACATCTGACCCCGGATAAGTTCATTTATAAGTTAAATCTTGAGGTTTATTTATTTATGTTTGTCAGTTCCTTAAAGAGAAAGAAAGGGAGAAGTTTATTGTCTTTGCTGCCCAGTTTCATAAAAGCACTCTAAAATGGAGCAAAATGAGTTGTTTCCAAAAAAAACAAAAACAAAACAAAAATGTTTAAGTCTCTACATGATATTGGTAAGTTTAGTTGGCTGGCATGAAGAAAATAACTTAATTAGGAAAAGGAACTAGGAAATTGCATTAATTTAGTGACTTAAGTATGAAAATTAAAGAGAAACCTGCATATTCTGCACATGTATCCCAGAACTTAAAGTATAACAAAAAATTTTTTTTCAGAGAAAAAAATATACATCAGCTAGATAAATTTTTTTATTCATAAAATATACAACTTTCTCGTTTTCTCTTTTGAAATCTGGAGAGTTTACAAGGGTTAAGCAGGAAGGACTGACCTTGTTAGAAGTGAGAGTCTAAGTTCTCTGAGATAGGTTTATTCTCTTTGCCCGCTTGCCTAAGACATTCTCTTTAAAATTCAACCCTTCTGTATTTCATCTCTTTTATTAGCGGCATAAAAACCAGACAACAGATCCCTGAAGTTACGATCATGATCGTTTATAAGTCCCATCTTGTGAAAGGGCCCCAGTTGGCCAGTGCAGCAGAGTGTCACAGTTAGAGCAAAGGCTTTGGGAGCAAAAGCCCTAATTTAAATTCGGGCTCAGGCATTACTTTCTGGTTGACTGCAGGAAAATGTGTTCAGCTGCAAAATGGGAATAATCACTCTCATCTCAGAAAGCCACTGGGAAGACTAAATGAGGTTTGATTTCATCACTTGTGAGCCATTACATGGTGCCTGATACAGGGGCCTTCTCTAGGCTCTGATTTCAGAGACAGCAGCGAGGCATGTATTGTCTTCTGTTATTTCACCTGGGAGCAAATTAGAGATTCTCCTCTAATCGTCTTTTCCATAAAACTAGTCCATAGATCTTGTGCTCCTCTTCCAGCTATTGTTTAGAAGCAAATAGAGGGGATTTGTCCCCTTAAGTCATAAAAATAAGTTATTGGAGGTGCCTGAGAGACACAATAATATAGTAAATACAGTATAGTATTAGCTGAAATAGGAGACATCAAAACAATAATATTTTGAGTTTTTCCTTTGTCCCACCTTAAAATAAGAAAAAAAATGCTAGAAGCAGATTTCTCATGAATACAACGATACTCAAGTTTCTAAACCCTCACTTCCTAGACTCCTCCAAATCAGTATACTACTTTCAGGCTTAAGCATATATTATTTTCCCTGAAGGAGGGCCCTCAAAATCATATAAGCTTCTAGTCACTTATACAACACCAAGATCCACCCTGCAAGAAATTATCTCTAATTAAGTAACCTCATGTTATTTCTGTTCCCTTTCCATACCGAAGTTTTGGTTCAAATTTTGAATGCGGAATCTGGAATCTGATGTGCAAAACAAACAAAAGAAATGAGATTGCCTGATGAACTGAAAAACCCTTTGCCCTCCAAAACCACTGTGCACTCAGGGGAATAACAATAGATCACATTTAGGTATTCCTCACTCAATTATACAGCACTATTTTAAAACATTCTAATTGACAAATAGCATATACCCAAAAGAGTACACAAACCATATGTGAATAGCTAAGTGGATTATTACAAATTGAAGACACTCTTGTAACTCCCACTCATGTCTAAATCTAGATCATTACCAACTCCCCAGAAAGCCCCGCTGTGCTATCATTTGTGTATCTTCTCAAATGTTTTATTTGAAAAACTTCAACCCTTCAAAAAGGTTGAAATAGCACAATAAACACCTGCACACCTTTTAGTTAGTCATCAATTACTAATATTTGGCCACAGTTGCTAGCTCTTGTGCTCCCCTTCCCTGCTCTCTCTCTCCTGTTGAAGTACTTGAAAAGTATAATGAGACAGGAGAGTAGGATCTGGAGGCAGAGAACCCAAGGCTGATTCACACTGACCTCCTAGAACTAAATCAAAAGGAAAACCCCAACTTTCCATGCCCAAGTAACAAAAGGACCAGAGGCTCTCCCCTTTGCAACCCAGCCCTCTTCTGCGTGGCAGATGAAAAATTGAAAGTACCTCTGATTGGTCTCCTCCCATAACAAATCAGGCTGGTCGTGGGCCAAGTCTTTGTATAGGAGACTATACATAGGAGTCTAACTTTGCATAGGAGTAATTTCAGCCCCGATTGGTTACTTTCCACAACCAATCAGATGTTTCCATAGGGGGGTGACTTTGTAACTTCACTTCAGCCTCTGATTGGTCACTTTCCACAATCTATCAGACTGATTGTGGGCCACTACTTCATTTACGTAGGGTGGGCACCAGGTAAACAATGGGAAACCTCTAGAGGGTATTTAAACTCCAGGAACTTCTGTAACCAGGCCGTTGAGCCACTTGCTCAGCCCACTGCCACTCTGTGGAGTGTGCTTTCATTTTCAGTAAATCTGTGCTTTTTGTTGCTTCGTTCTTTCCTTGCTTTGTCTGTGCGTTTTGTTCAATTCTTTGTTCAAAGCACCAAGAACCTGGACACCTTCCACTGGTAACAATAACCTTACCCCTAACCTCACTCCTAAAAATTACATATATTTCCAAAAAGCAGGCCATTCTCCTATATAATCATTATTATGACAAATGTCGATTCAGTGACATTGTCTAATATCAAATCTATATTTAAATTTCCCCAATTGTCCCCAAAACTTTCTTTATAGTTTTCTCCCTATCCAGGACCCAATTAGTATTTCTGTATTACTTCTGGTTTTTATGTGTCTTTAGTCTTCTTTACTTTTGAAACAGTCTCACCACCATTTTCACCTTCAGGGCAGTGAAAACATAAACAGTCTTGCCAAATGTCCCAGAACTGAGTTTCAAAAGCGGATCTTCTGTTTTTCTTTGTTATTGCTTGTATTTGTTTCTATACCTGAGGATGGCTACCTCAAATGTTACAGGCAAGACAAGCCATATAATTTATGGCAGCTGTGCAAAATGAAAAGGCAAGGCCTCTTGCTCAAAAGACAGGTGGAAATTGTTATTAAAGATCCTAAAATAGGCACGGCACAATGGCTCACACTTGTAATCCTAGCACTTTGGGAGGCTGAGGTAGAAGAATCATGTGAGCTCAGAAGTTAAAGACAAGCCTGGGCAATATGGCAAGACCCCATATGTATACAAAAATTAAAAAAAAAAATTAGCCAAGCATTGTGTCACATGCTTGTGGTCCCAGCAACTTGGGAGACTGAGGCAGGAGGATCGCTTGAGCCCAGGAGGTTGAGGCTGCAGTGAGCTATGATTGCACCACTGCACTCCAGCCTGGGTGATGGGCAAGACCCTGTCTTAAAAGAAAAGAAAATATATTAAAATATAAAGCTTTCACCTTTAAAAATGTTTTCTTACTATAAAACATAATGGGCTGGTGGTACTACATGAGTACTACTGTAAACTTAATAAATTGTGAAAAAAAGTATTATAATTTCAGGTGATACAATAAATACTAATAAACTCGATACTTTATTAATAATAAAGCTAATATGATAACTTGATTAGTCATAAGATTTTTCTGGCTATATTTTCTGCCTATTCACTTATTAGGTCAATTAAATGTATGCTTTTCACAACTTCAATAAAATTGACAGCAATCGTTCTCAGCAAATGAAAGATCATAAATGATTTTTGATAATTTTTAATTTTGAGAAGGATATTTCTGAAGCAACTGTTACTAGAGTTATTGAGTATTTTAGAGACTATGATAACATTAGGAGAAACCTTTAATAAATTATTTTGAAATACAAATTTTGGTATATCTATAGCTGATGATTCTTGAGGTATAATTTTTCTAAAATGTTTAACTCTTTGTACAAAGCAGTTTTGTGTACATGTGAATTTAATTTTAAGTATAAATTTATATAATGGCATTGTAATGTTTCCTCTGACAATTTTTGTAATTCGTGGAGGTCATATAAGACACCGAAAGTAGCTTCATGATTCCTGACCTGTTTGCAGTTTATATCACTGTAGCTTCTATTACAAGAAAATATTCATCGTAAAATTGTTTTCTTGTTAATAGTTGGTTCACCCCAAACTTCATATGGAAATAGGATTATTTTCCATCGAATGTGATGATCTTTAAATTTAATTTCTGTTTATAAGATTGTGGATATTTGGTTTGCAATGGTCCAGTGGTTTTCAAACCCAGTACTATATGTACACACAGACACACACACACACATACATACATGTAAAAAATTGGGTCAGAGAAGCAATTATCTTATTTTACGTTCTGGGATACATATGCAGGATGTGCAGGTTTCTTCCATAGGTAAACGCGTGCCATGGTGGTTTGCTAGACCTATCGGCCTATCACCTAGGTACTCAGCCCTGCATGCATTAGCTCTTTTGCCTGATGCTCTCCTCCCTGACAGGGTCCAGGGTGTGTTATTCCCCTCCCTGCATCTGTGTGTGGAGAAACAATTTTTTAAAAATACATAGACAGTAGAAGTTGACTGCATTATTTATCCTATTAGATAAAACTGATATCATATTTCCCCGTACTCTGTAAAAACCAAGAATTATGATGAATATATACATGGATATATTCATACTTACATTATCAAATAAAAAGAAAAACATCTCACAAATCAGGTCAATGAATTTCCCACTGTGGATAGGAGCTATGAGGCCAAATGGAGATATATTTTCTTAGCCTAATTTTTGTTTGCAATGTGAAGTGCTTCTTTCACATTAAGACATCTCCAACACCTTCTTCTTCCTTTCCTTCCAACCCCCAAACTTCCATTTAGCACAAATACTGTACAATTGACTGCACAAATTCAATATTCAACAGCTATAATTAGGATCAGGAGAAAGAAATGAAGGCATATTTTTCTTAAAGTAAAAAAACTACAGCTGAATTCATTTTACTTAGCAGCAATTAAAACACATTTGTGAATTTATAAATATTTTGTAGCATGGTTCTGCAAGTGTTTCTAATTTGAGCAATGACAGGTGCTTGTTGTTTAAAATAAATAGCAACCCTGGGGTCTTAGGATTCAAAAATGTGGAATAACTAGATTGAGTGCCAGCTAAATTAAAAAAAATAAATTCTGCTATTTCCCGCTTAGTGAACTCTGACATGTGTCAGAGTAGCAGGTGAAGAAGTGCCTACTACGTGCCAGGTGCTATGTTATTTAGTTGCATTTAATCATCAGAAAAATTCTGAACCTTAGTTGTTAGTAGCCTCATGTTACAAGTAAGGAAACTGAGCTTAGAACGGATAAATGACTTAGCCAAGATCATGTTGCCAAGAAGTGGTAGAGATGAAGTTTAAGCACAAAGTCAGACCCTTTCCCATGGGAGTAGTTGCTGGTATTGATCCTTGTCTTTGCCAACCACAGCTCAGCTGAATACCTGCGGGAGCTATCACAATACAGCAATACCAGTCTTACATGCAGTTTAGGAAGAGGAAGAATTGTGGGTTTCCAGTGAACAGTGATCCAAATGTCTTTCTGTGTTCATTTTTAGGAAGCAATTGAAAGATTAAATTTTAAGCTCGGAAGTCAGACCGTTTGCATTTGAATCCCAACTCAGCCACTTCTTAGATTACGAATTTGGGTAGGTTTCTTAGCTACTCAAAGCCTTGGTTTCTCCTTGATAAAATGAGGATGTAATCATCGTCTACCCTACAGGACTGCATTGCGTATAAACTTAGATGATGAGTAGAATTCACTGAGCACACTGCCTGGCACATTATGAAAGCTCAATAAAACTTGGATATTATGATGCTGTTTAATATAAAGCGATCTTCGGGAGCATGCTCTGCCTCCAAATATCGTATGTACTCAAGAGCCACACCCGAAGCCACAACAGGACAAATTCAGTCTTAGAAGTCACTAGGTCCTACAGCCTTTTAAAGAATCAGTTCAAGCATCATTTCTCCCAAGAATATTTCCTAGATATTCCATACATGTTTGTCTAGCATTCTGCTTATCTGAATATACACAATATTTACGTAAACTTTATTCTGTAACAATGTATTATGATGTTTACTTATGTGGCTTTTGCCTTACCTAGTCTGCGTGCTTTCTGAGGGCAGAAATTCTTTCTGTCTTACTCATCTCTGGACACAGTTAAGACTTTTGGCCCTTGCCCTAACTTGCTGGCACAGGATCTTACCTCTGCAGAGCTGTTCCTCTCCCTGCAAAGAATTTCCGAGAATCCCCAAAGTGCTGTTCTGTCTGCTTGGCACCATGGCCTTGCTAAGGTCTGTGGGGCATGGCTACCTCTCTTTCTGGATATCACTTCCTTTTTCTACCACTGATATCTCCTCCCAAGTGCTGCTAGAACAGCTCTTGGCATCCACATTGAGCAGTATCCTGTGAAAAAGTGTGGAAGAGTCTTCTCTGTTTGTGTTTTGCTTTGTTCCAGGGTTTCCCAAAGTAGTAGTGGAGTGCAAATGGTGGAAAAATGCGAGTGGTCCACCCTAGGTGAGGGCAATAGAGGGCATGTGTCTGCAGAGAATTTGAAAATAATAAAACTAACTTGAAGTCAGTCTGCTTTTTACTACCACTATATGCCAATCAATCAATCAAACAGTGATGGTAATAAACTACCCCTCCCTGGAAAAAAGAAAACCTTTAGTTGATCTAATTTCTAAACAATGGCTGTAGTTACTGAGCTTTTAATAACAACAACAGCAGCAATAATATAGGCTTCAAATGATCAAGTTTTGTTACTTATACCTTAATATACATGGGATTCTACATGGAAGTTAACTCAGAGAACTCTCAGTAGTACAGTCAGTTTCCAGATATACAGGCTCAGCTATATAATTTCCTTTGAAGAGAAAGGAATGGTTTGGAATCGGTCCAACTCATCTTGGGTGGAGTTTATGTCTCTAATCCCTTGAATACTACCTATTACTCAGTGTAAACAATAGATTCAAAATAATGATGGCATGTTGATTGTAAAGATGAAGAGACAGAACCTGACTTACTTCAACTCTGTCATTCTGTATGATCTCTTAGAGGTTTTATGTTTGAAATTTTAAAACGGCAAAGCATAGTACACATTTTGAGTCAGTTCAGTAAGTGCAAATTTTAGTTTATACATTAAATATTTTACTGAATTTTAATATTAAATTGAAATTTTAAAATTCTTTTTAAACTAAATGAATCAAGAAAATAATGGTTATTAGTACATGATTATGACTAGCAATAATTTTTAGAATAGGAAGGAGGAATCTTAAAAAGTAATCTGCTCCGTGCTCTGAGTGTCAAATATTAATATATTTGCATTTGAATCAGTAGATCTAGTAAAGAAAATTGCCCTCACCAATGAGGTTTGGCATCAACCAAACTGTTGAGAGCATGGATAGAAGATAAAGGCAGAGAAAGCATGGCTTCTCTCTCCTTTATTGAGTTGACACATCCATCTTCTCTTGCTCTTAAACATCAGAGCTCCTGATTCTTAAGCCTTCTGACTAATATACCAATATTCAGACCAGAGACAGTGAATGTAAACTGGAGACAGAGAACAAAACTCTTGCTTCTAAATCAAGCTTGTCCTGCTCCCCATATTCCTCCATTCTCAAGGCTTTTTAGGATCTAGCACAAAGATTCTTGAGGGGCCTGTTCCACTGTTGCTCCCACATGCACAGATATGTAAACACATGGCCATGTATGCCACTTAAACTCAAGCTGGGACCCTTCCACTTTTGTAATACCAGGTCAGGTACTGAGCCCAAACAGAGCAGATATACAGTGATTGTGAGATGGATAAGTGAAGGGATAAAATGTGTGACATTAAACTATACCAACACGATGATGTTTAATCTGATCTACTCTTGACTGGATGAGGAAAGGGAAAAGAGAAGGATGAGCATCAGGGAGGTAGCAGAAAAGTCAAGGAAAGGATCAGTAGGTATGGTGCAAAGACTGGGGAAGCTTAGATCATGTCTCAGGCTGACCAGGCTGAAGACTGAGTGGAGTTTAATTCCAGACACTGTTCCTCCAAATGCAGGAGTGGAGCAACAGCAGAAGTCCCTTTATTGTTGCTTTTCTATTCCCATAGCACTTTGGGTTTTATGCTTTGCAACCATTAATTATTTATTCCTCAAGGCACTCTGGTGAGACCTCACAAGCTAGGAAACACACGGAACAAGATCAAGTGCCTTGCCAGGCCTGCAGAGCACTTCTGAGAGCATAAGAATAACTGGCCTCATAGTTTCCCCTCCCGTGCTCAGGTCCCGACGGCCCTCTCCTAAGCCTTTCCTGCTAGAGGTAAAGAAACACTGTGTGGCCTCCAGGAGCCATCAAAGATGTGAATCTACTCACTTTTGCTTAATAATAATTGAAGATCTTCCAGATAATGACTTTAGCTTTTTGAAAGTAATTTAAGGTGAGAAAAGAAAAAAGAAGATTTAAATATAAAATGTTGAGTCCTGACTTAATTTTTCCTTTCTTAGGTAACTGGGGATTAGGCAAGATGGTATTGAACCTATCATTTTGAACCTGAGGATATTTGGTTCTTTAATCTATCAACAGTGCAAGCAGTTAATACTCAGCAAAAAGGAACTTAAGACTTCAGAATTCTATGGAGACTGCCAACCGTGGGCCTCCCTGTTGTTTGAGCTGTGGCATCACTCACTACCTCCAGAGTCCCTCCTACAACCCTGATGCCACCCTCAGGGGGATTCAGGAAGGCTCAGGCAGCTCCATGTGCCCCTGTAGGATTACCATGTCTGTAGCCAGAGCCCCACCCACTTCACTCCTACAAATGGACCTAAAACAGTCCCCAGAAACGCTATAATCAGAATTTATGATGTACCGTTATCTAAAAGGCCATCACAGCTAATGTGATCATGCTTTAATATCTCGGTTTATGTTAACTACTTCCAGGAGTTCAAGATTCAAGGTTATCTTACTACTTGAGTTTTTATTCTTCTGTGGCCCTAATCCTACGTGGTCTTCTATCACTCCCTGGCCTCCCAAACCCATTTGCTCTTTTATTTGGAGTTGAATCTATTATTGGCCAAATTCTTTAACCTCAACATTTCCTCCAGGTGGAATCTGACTACTGTCTGAGGGCACTACTTCTCCAACAGCCCTCACCAGCAATGATGTTTTTCTGCTGCTTCCATGTTCCCTGGGGCCTGGACATGAGGTAGCATTTTCCTTGCTCCTCTTGGCCACTTCCACCCATTTTCCCACTCCTCCTTTCTCAAACTCGCAGGCTTCTCTGAGCCCCATCTATTAGGCAGCACCATTCACTACCCCTCCTTTTGGTGCTTATCTAACAAGTGTCCAATTAGACGTCCATATTTATTGAAAATGTTAGGACCCAGGTCACTGCCTTTCTTGCCAAAATGAATCCTGTTCCTGTCATCATTCTTCACAGCTTCAACATCTGACAAAAGGATTCACCTATTACCCTGGCCTATCACTTTTAGCTATAGTTCCTTTAGTTCACTTTAGCCATCAACTCTCATAATCTTAACAGCTTGGCTCACATAATTCCCCATAACTCTATTACCTCCTTTATCTTGATTTCAAGTATTGTACTATCTGACCATCAGCTCTATCTTTCCATCTCACATATCCTAACACCTCTCCTGTTCTAACATTTCTTTGATCTTCATTGGGACTCTAAATCTATTGACTTTGACATACCTGTCAGTCCTCCTAGTGTCCTCATATCTTTCCTTACCTAACTTAGATTCCAAAGATCACATAGTTTTTAATGGATCAGGAATTGGAGAGAGGTTGGATAGTTCTGCTTTTGGTCTCTCATGAAGTTGTAGAAAAGATGTCAGTGAGAACTACAGCCATCTGAAGTTTGGACTGGGACTGGAGTATGTTTCCAAGTTGGCTCAGTCACGTGGCTGTTGGCAGGAGTCTTCATTTTCTCACCATGTGGACCTCTTCATGACACTGCTCGAGTGTCTCCACAAAAGGGCCGTTGACCTCGCCCAGAGTGAGTGATCCAAGAAGAAGAGAAAGCAGGAAACTACAATGCCTTTTATGACCTAGTCTTGGAAGCCACATACCACCACATCTACCATATTCTATTTGTTAGAAAGCAAGTCATTAAAGCTGGGTGTGGTGGCTCATGCCTGTAATCCCAGCACTTTGGGAGGTTGAGGCTGGCGGATCACTTGAGGTCAGGGGTTTGAGACCAGCGTCTCTACTAAAAATACAAAAATTAGCAAGGCATGGTGGTGAGTGCTTATAATCCCAGCTACTCAGGAGGCTGAGGCAGAAGGGGAGTCACTTGAACCCGTGAGGCAGAGGTTGCAGTGAGCTGAGATCACAGCACTGCACTCCAGCCTGGGCAAACAAGACTATGTCTAAAAAAAATAAATAAATAAAAGAAAGAAAGTCATTAAGTTCAGTGTACACTCAAAAGCAGAAAAATTAGTCTCCACCTTTTGAAGACAGGAGTGTCAGGGAATTTGTGTACGTATTTAGAAGAACCACACCATTTTACATATAAGAAAATGATGTACCTGGGGGTCAAATAACTTGGCTGTGGTCACGCAGTCTCAAACACGAAAGAATTTTTTATCTTGCCGTGTAAAGTCCTGATCAGTGGATACTTCAAGTAACGGCTCAAAGACTCAGAATGCGTCCTTTTTTTTGGATCTACCATCTTCAGTCCGTGGCTTTCAAGGTTGAAATTTTTGTCTGCATCAAGCCCTGGAAGGGAAAAATATGAAGAATTGAACATGTGAAGTTTTTATGGGCCAGGTTTGGAGTGACAACATATTATTTCTGCTCAAATTCTACTGGCTAGAGCTCAGTTCCATGGCTACAACTACCTGCAGGGAATGTTAGAAAATGTACTCTAGCGGTGTGCTTAAGGAGAAGAGGAAATACGTTTGGTGGGAAGTTAGTAGTCTCAGGCCACACACAAATCCCATGCTCATACTTACAGCCACTGTGATGTGAAAATATGAATATTTATGTGTTCATGAGGAAAGTGTGTCAGATGGAAGTGCAGGTAGGATCACCAGCAACTTTCACAAATAGAAGTTTTGTGACTTTTTAAGATAAAATGGCAAAACAATAACATACATTCAGATTGCTTCTATGCTTTTTATTGTTATTCATTTGTTTGTTGATTGAAACCACCACTGGATACACATATTTATTCCATTATATGCCTAAACATATGTTTTACAGGACATCTGATATATATATATATATGTATATATATATATCCCATACATATATATGTGTATATATATATATCCCATACATATATATATGTGTATATATATATATATATATATCCCATACATATATATATGTGTATATATATATATATATATATATGGGATTTTTCATCGTAACATGGAAATTAGATTCATTTGGGGCTTTACTTTAGAATTACCTAGAAAATGAATCCAATCTCCCACTTCATCTTACAAACAACAATGTCCAAAACCTCTGGATACAAATGAATCTGTGCTAGTTCTCCTGTTTGCTCTGGAGTTGAGCACCCTGCAAAGTCTCCCCCAAGTATCTCTTAGATTCTCAGGGGTGGTAGCATCTTGTTGTGCTCAGCAACAAGTATACTCCCACTCCACTGACCCAGCCTCTCACCAAGGCACCAAGCCACTGACTGTAAGCAAGCAACCTCTGGAGGAATGCGGTTCCACTGTGCTCATCAGTTCTCCACTGACAGCTACTCTAATCCCTGAGAATGCCAAAGCATTCTAGTCATGGGTCTACTATTTGAACTCTCAAACTCATGAAGTATTTCATAAACACTTGTACTTCTTTTTCTGGTTTCAGCACTTTGGGTAGATAATAATATTGTTCAGGCAATATTAACTCCTCCCTCCCTCCTGACAGGAGAATATGTTCTCACCCATCGATGTTGGTCTTAGACATGTGACTTGCTTTGACCTCATAGTGGGCAGCAAATACCTCCCTCACCCCTTGAACTTGAGCATGACCATTGCCTTGTTTTCACCAATAGGATATTAGTTGATATGACATACACATGAGCTAGAAATGTGCATGCATGTTTCAGCTTAGTCTATCGCTCGCCTACTTTTGCCATGAGAAGAACACACCTCATGGAGCATCTGGTCGAGAAAGGTTAAGAAACATGTGATATACAACTGGACTTAACCTGCAGAGCTAAGTCAGACAAACCCAGCCTAGATCACCTGAACTCCAGTCAAGCCATGGGTGTGTGAGAAAGAAATAAATGCTTATTGCTGTATGCACTCTATTTTAAGGTGGTTTGTATGTGGTGTTTATGTGGCAATATCTGACTGTTATACTCTACCTTGGTCTCAAAATCAGTCCCTCAGGCTGAGACATGGGAGTAAACATCAGTCCCTCCATTCCAAAGCTTTTCCTTCCCCTTTGTGCCCTTCAGACATTCCAGGACCAAACCAATTGAAATGAAACAATGACCTGAATCCAGTATGGGACTCATCTAGGATATCTTGGTGTATTTGACTAATAATGACCAGCCCATGTTCCACATGAGTCCTCTTGTAGAATTTCTTTAAAAACAGCATTTGGAAATTAAGCTTCAGAACAAGTTTTCACTACCACCCAAAGATGCAGGCTTAACATTTCCTTTTAGAGAGAAGTTTACTGAAGTGTTTTTTCTATTTAATTAGGCTCTTGTGAATCACAGATCTTTCACATAAGTGAACTTACCCTGCAGGGTTAGTGGTATCTTTTCTGGCAAATATTTTACAAAGAAGGCATTTGTCTCAGAAATAAACATTTAATTTGGATGAATTTTCACAGCCACAGTGCTTGATTCTGATGAAAATGTTTACTAGCAGCATTTCTGCTTTAGAACGATTTGTTTCTATTATGTTGACAGGAAAAAAATTTGGTTGGTTGTTGTTTGGGATGTGAAATGGTTTTGTAAGCATTTCAGCTTGATGCCCAGGCAGGCAGTCACAATAATTCTTCTTCAAATAAATGGGAGCCACCATTTTTCTCTTCATTACTTCAATAAGAAAAGTTTAGCCGGTGAAAGGATTGGCAAAATACTGCATCATAAAAATCCTGAAGTAAATTGCAACAAAACTTAGTACACTGTAAATATTTTTACAAAGATTTGGGCAATCTTTTCTTTCTATAAATACTTGTCTGCACAACAAAGGAAACGAAAAGTCAAAGGAGAAAATTTTGTTGTCTCATTTATAGTTGGGAACAGCAAATGTTATTGAATTCAGCAGAACCATATTGTGTGCTTCATGGGTTATACATAAGGTGGAAAAGTGGAATAGAATTTCATGCAAACATATTAAGCAACATAGAAGTGACTTCTGTAATTAAATCATGTTTTTAATCATCAAAATTGAAAATAAGAGAAAACAACTTCTGAAGAAATCCAGGGTCAATCAGCTAAATAAACTAAAGTCATTCAGTCAACTAGCATTGATTAGATTTTAGCAAGATGGAATTGACTTTGCTCCAACTCCACCCACTTCACAAACTAATTAAAAAAGCACATCAGAGACATCTTCAATCAGCTCAGGAAGATAAGTGGGCTTCAAAGCAATCAACTACAAAACTCTGTCAAGAATAGCAATAGATTCTCAAAGAACTTCAGAGAGCTTTCCCAAAGTTACTCAAGTCAATCAGAAGAACAAAACCCTCAGGACCATATGCTCATAATTTTGGGGAACATTTTTGGACAATGTATCTGACTGAAAAGAAAGGGAAATACACACCAGCGGAGCATATATTAGCATCCAACGTCTCACTCGACTTCAGTCCACCTAAATACGCATTAAGCAAGAGTAATAACAATGCTTGGATCAAAGGGCTTGAAGGGTCATTGGACAAATCATTTTAAATGTCTAGAAACGTACAATCACATATAGTCCTTAAATAAAAGAGAGGATTATTAGATTACCTTTTGCAAGGACCACTGTCTGCAGATCAGTAAAAGACCTTGCATCACGAGTGCTTCGTTCTCTTTGTTCTCCAAAGCACCACAGAACATTTTGTTCATTTTTGAATAGAGTGAGGAATAAAAAAAATCACTTTGAGTTCATTCTGCGGCACTAGAAATGCTTTCTTTCCATGTATTTTTATTCCCAAAGTACTGTAAGTCTAATTTCTCTTTTTTGTAAAATAAAAATTTCTAAAGTATATGATAATCATACAAATGTATGACAATAAATGACAAGATATGAAAGCACTCAGTGCCCCGTTATATTTGTTATTTTTTGTTTGTTTCTTGTTTTTTATCTGACTGTATTTTGTACCCCTTAACTAACTTCTCTTCAATCCCCACTCCTCCATCTCCTTCCCAGTCTCTGGTAACCTTCATTCTACTCTCTACCCCCATGAGATCTACTTTTTAAACTCCCATACACAAGTGAGAACATGCAATATTTGTCACAGAAAGCCTGGCTTATTTCACTTAACATAATGACCTCCTGTTCCATCTGTGACGAATTTTTTTCTTTTTATGGCTGAATCATATTCTATTGTGTATAGATATACACCACATTTTCTTTATCTGTTCATTCATTGATGGACACAGGTTAAATCCACATTTTGGATATTGTTAATAGTGTGGTCTTAAACATGAAAGTGCAGATATCTCTTTTATATACTATTGATTTTCCTTGGATGTATACCCAGTAGTAGAATTGTTGAATCATGTGGTAGTTCTATTTTTAGTTTTTTGAGGACTCTCCATACTATTTTTCATAATGGCTCTGCTAATTTACATTCCCACACAGTATGTAAGAGTTTCCCTTTCACTGCATCCTCACCAGAAGTTGTTATTTTTTATCCTTTCGATAATAGCCATTGTAACTGGGGTGAGATGACACCTCATTGGGGTTTTGATTTGCATTTTCCTTATGATAAGTAATGTAGAGCATGTATTCATATACCTGTTGGCCATTTGCATGTCTTCTTTTGAGAAATGTCTATTTAGGACTTTTGTTTATTTTTTAATTGGGATCTTTCTTTTTGGTATTGTTTGAGTTTCTTACATATTCTGATTATTAAGGTCTTGTCAGAGGGACATTTGCACATATTTTCTCCCATTCTGTAGGTTGTCTTTTCACTCTGTTGATGATTTTGTTTTTGTTTTGTTTTGTTTTGTTTTTTTGCTGTGCATGCACTTTTTAGCTTGACATAATCACGTTTATCTATTTTTACTTTTGTTGCCAGTGCTTTTGAGATCTTACCCAACGAATCTTTGCCCAGACCAATGTCCTGTAACATTTCTCTAGTGTTTTCTTTTAGTAGTTTTCTACCTTCAGGTCTTACATGTAAGTCTTCGCTCCATTTTGTGTTCATTTTGCATATGGTGAAAGAAGAAATCTAGTTTCATTTTTCTACATATAGATATCCAGTTTTCCCAGCACCATTTATTAAAGAGACTGTCCTTTCTCCAATGTATGTTCTTGGCACCTTTGTCAACAATGAGTTCATTGTAAGTGAATGAATTTATTTTTCGGTTCTCTATTCTGTGCCATTGTTCTATGTCACTATGTCTGTTTTATGCCAGTACCATGCTGTTTTGATTACTATAACTTTATAATATAATTTGAAATAGGATAATGTGATGCCTCTGCTTTTGCTGTTTTTGTTCAGGATTTCTTTAGCTATTTTGGGTGTTTTGTGGTTCCATACAAACTTCAGGATTTTTTTTTTCTATTTTTGTGAAATGATGGATTTCTACAAGGAAAACTATACAACACTGATGAAAAAAGCTGAAGAAGAAACATACAAAAAATGAAAAGCTATCCCATGCTCATGAATTGCAAAGCTTAATATTGTTAGTGTCTATCCTACCCAAGGTGACCTACAAATTCAAGGCAAACCCTATCAAAATACCAATGACATTCTTCACTGGAAGTCTAATATTTTAATGAAAGACACCTATCTACCTACTCAAAGCTCTATTCTGCTGATAGTCTTAGGTAATAGATTCAGGAAAAACCTGAAAACAGAACTTTCTTTCTTTTAACCCTTAGATAAAAACAAGAAGAAGAAGGAGAAGGAGAAGAAGAAGAAGACAAAAAGAGAGAAAAGATACAGAATGACGTTTATTTATTTTGAGGTGTAGTGTTGCTCTGTCACCAGGCTGCAGTGCAGTGGTGCGATCTTAGCTCATGGCAACCTCCGCCTCCTGGGTTCAAGTGATTCTCCTGCCTCAGCCTCCCGAGTAGCTAGGACTACAGCTGCACGCCACCAAGCCCAGCTAATTTTTGCATTTTTAGTAGAGACAGAGTTTCACCATGTTGGCCAGGATGGCCTCGATCTCTTGACCTCGTGATCTGCCCCCCTCAGCCCCCCAAAGTACTGGGATTACAGGCATGAGACATGGCACCTGACCAGGAGGTGAGTTTCTATATCTATATGGTGTTGGTTTCATGCTGACTTGCTGCTTTCCAGTGGCAGTCATTTCTTCTTTCTTCCGCTTCCCCACACACATTGCCTCATAGTATTTTTTTCTCTCTCTGACTTCTACCTTCAATGTCTCTTTATTCGCAGATCAAGTCTTTACTCAGGATTATAGTTGCTTTATACGTGTGAAAATAGTTTTAAACCACTCCAAAAATAATAAATATACTTCTATCAAATACCGTGACTGAGTGATTGTGAGGCCACATCCAGAAATAGTTAGGACAGGTGGGGTAATGGGAGCCACTCAGGATGCTTCAGGACCACAGCCATTTACCAGCCATCATGGAATTACTTAGATATTGTAACAACAGCTACAGCAGTACCAGTGTGTGTCTGCCAAGTATCAGTGTTGCCTTTCTTTTCTGTGTCCATGTATAAACATTCTTGCATTCAGAAATTCATACCTAGGAACCAAAGAATTTAGAGTATATGTTGAATTTGAGAGCTAAAAAAATTTAGAGATTACAAATCCCAAGTCCTTGTTTTAGAATAAAGAGTCATGTGTGACATATACTTACAAAGCTTTGTGCAGCAAGAGTTCAGGCCAGATCCAATGTCTTCTATATGTGCCATATTCTTTTTTAACAACGTCAAGCAGAGAGTGCCTATTACACTAAGTAGATTTTCTATCACACTGGTCTTCAGCTGGAGGAAAATCAATTTCAGGCGATCGACCAGAGAATTAAAAGTCTTACTTAAGATGTTAAATGTTACTGGTTCTCATGAAAACACAAATCTTCTCTACATCCCGCTCCTCCATCAAGACATTTGGACAGAAAGCAGTAATGATAGGCAACTTATACAAAAAGGACTGCTGAAACTTATGGAAAGCAATAATTTCACATGTCTAGTTTGTGGAAACGCCACAGGAAATTAACTAGCAGACCACATTTCTCTCCAGTTCTATATTCACTGCACTTTAAGAGGCATCGTGTTATTCTAGAAAGTGCATCATCTTTGGTAGCAGACAAATACGGCACAAATCTCAGCCTGGAGATTTTGCCAGCAGTTAAAACTTGGGCAAGTGCTTAATCTATGTATTTCTCATGTCCTAGATTTATAGAATAGGCCTAATAATACTTACAACCTGGTTGTTATGAGAAATAAGATGAGAAATCTTTGTGTCACCCATAAGTCACAAACTTCACCTGCCTGTGGCTACAAAATAATGTTATATTTTCTTTTCAGGTCTAAACTATCATCATTCAAATTCTCTCCAGCAAACTTCTGGTGAATCTCCTCCTCAAAGTTTTCCAAGTGTTTTCCAGCATTCCAGCATCCCAGCATCCTGCCTCCCATGTAGTCCAGAACAAATCTGTCAGATTCTTCCCCTTGCCTCCCCTATGCTGTGGACCATCATCATGATAGCATTGCTATTCTGAACAGCCATTTTTTAGAACAGCACTCCCTCCCCAACCCCACTGCCTTCTCCCTGGGCTTTCTGTGAGCTTGCTGCTCAATCCAATTTCCCAAATCATAATTGGGAGATGACTATGGAGGATGTGGTTTGCCCCAAACTTGACTGAGGCTTAGAAATTCAGAGAGTACTTTATAGCTGCTTCCATCCCAGATACCCAAATTCTACCTTAAATCTCCTCAGTAGGTGAATGCTCTGCCTATCTCCCAGCCTGCCTCCTTGCACGGGGGCCCACTAACACTCACCTCTAGAGTACTCCTAACACTCTCATGCTTAGAGTCCAGGACTAACTCTGCTTCCCTACCTGGGGCCCAAGAGAAGAAAATTTTCTTTCTCTTCAGCGATCCAAGGGCCAGATGTGTAGCCCCTTCCTTCTAGGATGATTGACAGTGATTTATCTTCCATTCAGGGCAAAATCATACCTCATTGCTAATGGTCTGGCCCAATGGCTCAAATATAACAACTACCAGAGCCAGTGGGAGATTTCCTAAAATCTAGTTTATTCAATATTCAATCATGCGTTATGTAAGACAAGGGTAGCTCAGTCCACATCACTAAGGCCAGCCCAATATTTTATTTATTTTTCCTCAAAGTGATTCTTCTGGAATGAAATACAAAGACATGAAAAATTATGCATTGAACTTGTATTGGTCTGGTCTCCTATTTTGATCTCCTGTGAATATAGGGTCAGTCCCCCCCACACAGACACACACATACACACATACACACACATACACACATGCATTTGCATACAAACACTCATGCATAAACATGTGCACATGCGAGAGATCTAAGAGAAAAAAATGGAGGAGGTCCAAAGACAAATGATAACATAACCCCGCAAATCAGAAACTTCTAGAAATGCACAGTTGATGTGGTTTCAGCTTAAAACATTTTTTGACCTCCAAACCCCCGAGGCATATAGTAATATTTATGGCTATTGTAATTTTTTATTATTATTTGGATAAGTAGGACACAGTAATAGTAATTTGTAATAACCAAACTAAGTAAATGGAGATCAGATACTAAATCTTATGTGGTAGTCCTCAGGAAAAAAAAAAAAAAAGCAAAATATGGCTAAAGTTGCAGAGCACGAAGATACAGAGCTGCCATTTCTTATCTACTTATCACCACATACCATGGCCAATTTACCTTTTTACTTTTTACTGTGTAAAGTAAACTACTTACTTTACACAGTAACCTTAAATGTTCGGCATTATCCCCATTGTATGTATGAGGAAATGAAGCAATTTGCCTAAAATGACCCAGCCAGTAATTTGTGGAACTACAGTCTTTGCCTATCTATCTGACACAAAGGTCAGTGACCTTCCTAATATCTCTCAACAAATTCTTCCATCTGCCTCATACCTGGACAAACAGTACATGATGTTGAAGAAGATGGTGATGTTGAAGATAATAAAAGAAATAAAAGGAAAGGAGACAAGGACTTTTGATAGTTTATGATGATTCACATATTTAATGTAAGAATACTTGTCAAGCGGAATGACAGCATTTATTCTTTTTTTTAATTATTATTATTTGAGATAGTATCTTGCTCTGTCACCCAGGCTAGAGTGCAGTGGCATGATATCAGCTCATTGCAACCTCCACCTTCCAGGCCCAAACGATCCTCCCACCTCAGCCTTCTGAGTAGCTGGGTCTACAGGCACATGCCATCTGGCTAATTTTCGTGAGGTTTTTTGTAGAGATAGGGTCATGCTATGTTGCCCAGGCTGGTCTCGAACTCCTGAGCTCAAGTGATCTACCCACCAGGGCCTCCCAAAGAGTTGGAATTACAGGTGTGACCCACCATTCCCGGCCTCAGCATTAATTTTTTTCTTGAGTTTTAAAGTAGTAAAAACAAATCACAAGGATGAATTCATTCATTCATTCATTCATTCACATAATTCAGCCAACACTGATTGAGCAGCTACCATATGGCAGTCATCATCTTAGGCGTGAAGATATGCAAAAGAGAAGACTCTTGCTTTTGTTAATCTTGCAGTCTAATGGGGGAAGCCAGCAATAAAATCACTAAGTACTCTACATTGTTGAAAGCACTCTAAATAAGATAAGGGCAAGGTGATATGAAGAGTCACCCAGCTCAGAGAATGAAGAAAACCTCCATGAGGCACTGACTCAGGATCCTGATGGAGGAGTAGGCACTAACTAGGTGGATATGGTCTATAAAAAGAGGAAACAGCATGGGTCAGGCACCGAGGTGTGAAAAGGCTTTATGCCTTTGGAAAATTCTAAGTAGGTCTCTTTGAAGCTTGGATAAGTGATGTTTGCGCTTGTATTAGTCTGTTTTCACATTGCTGTAAAGAACTGCCTGAGATTGGGTAATTTATACAGGAAAGAGGATTGATTGACTCACAGTTCTGAATGGCTGGGGAGGCCTCAGGAAACTTGCAATCATGGCAGAAGGCAGAGAAGAAGCAAGTACCTTCTTTACAAGGCGGCAGGAGAGAGAGAGCGCACACAGGGGAAACTGCCACTTTTAAACCATCAGATCTTGTGAGAACTCCCTCACTATCATGAGGAAAGCATGGGGGACACCACTGCCATGATCCAATCACCTCCTCTGAGGTCCCTCCCTCAACACATGGGGATTACAATTCAAGATGAGGTTTGGGTGGGGACACAGAGCCAAACCATACCAGCACTCTAAGGCTCAGTTTCTTCACCTTTGAGTTAGAAATTGTCAAGTACCTTCTTCGTAGAGGTGAATGGTTTGTTTTCCCTAAAGTGACTTAGTTCTTGGCACGGTTCTTGGCCCTTGTTAAAAAGCTCCATGAAGGTTAACTGTTATAATTATGTAGAACATTGTTGGCCACGGTGGATTTGCTTTTGGTTAACAGTAACAGAAATACAGAAAGTCTCAGTCAAATTGACTTGAACAATAGTTTCTGGATTTCTAATGTGAAAGGTGAATGAATAAGCCAAGCTTCAGGCATGGCTCTCTGAGAGACACATCCTGAGGTAAGCTGGTAAATAGTTAACAACCAGCTCTGGGGGGACAAGGAAGAAGAGAAAAGAGAAGGAGAAAGGAGAGGAGAAAAAGAAATAGCAGCTCTGATTTTTAGTTTTTGCAAAATTCTGTGGTGTAAATACTCCTACCACGGCCAATTTTGAGCTGCCAAGATGACCTTAATGGGCTCATAAAACTTCTGAAATCTTAATACTCAGCTCTCATGAAGTGGAACAAGGAGGCTCCAGTATCCCACTGGGTCCAGCTGTTTCCCTGAGATTCTCCTCACCTGCATGTCACCTTCATCCTGAGAATGGCTTTTCACATGATCCCAAAATGGTTGCTGGAAGAAATGGTGTCATATTTCTATGGGAATGAGGAAAGGGGCAAAAAAAAAAAATGCTTTTCACATCATGGAAAAGAAGACTCAAGTTTCACTCTGATTGGACCACTTTCTGGGCCAGTCACTTGATCAAGGGCTTCCTATGGTTCAGACCCTTTAGGGTAACTTATAGCTGGGGATGGGCCAGTCTCACGAAAATGAAATAGAGAACGTGGGTCCTCAAAATCTGTTAGCTGCCATTAGGAAGAGAATCAAAGGGGAGTGAATACTGAGTGAGCTACCAGCAAAAGCCCGAGATACTGCCTAGGGAGTTTATACCTTACTGGGAAGCTAACACAAGGATTTTGGGTATGTGCATCCTTGGAAAATTACTCTCCCTGTATCAGATGCCAACCCCTACTTTAAAAGCAAGCACTATTTCAGCAGGGTGCGGCGGCTCACACCTGTAATCCCAGCACTCTGGGAAGCCAAGGCAGGCGGATCACAAGGTCAGGAGATTGAGACCATTCTGGCTAACACGGTGAAACCTCATCTCTACTAAAAATACAAAAAATCAGCTGGGCGTGGTGGCGGGTGCCTGTAGTCCTAGCTACTCAGGAGGCTAAGGCAGGAGAATGGCGTGAACCCGGGAGGCAGAGCTTGCAGTGAGCCGAGATCACGCCATTGCACTCAGCCTGGGAGACAGAGCAAGACTCCATCTCAAAAAAAAAAAAAAAAAAAAAAAAAAGCGAGCACTATTTGTAGCATCATGAGAGTTTACATCAAGGAAAAATGTTTATTATGCTAGCTCAGGTTTTAACTTCAGGAATTTTATAAATAGGACCTAACTTATAAAGAGGCAATTTATGAAGAACTTCTTATCTTAAAAATGAAAATTTGTTTTGATTCTCTAAGTTCCTGGATATTTTGAGGGGGGAAAAAGATGAACTCAATTAAACCTTAACTGAGTGGTAAATGAGGTGGTGATTTTATTATGTCATCCACAAGATAATGCATAAGCAAGAAGAACCTGGGGGCAATTAGCCCCTTGAGAGAGTCTAATATTTTAATAAGTCACAGAAATAAATTCTGAGCAATTTAAAGAAGAACTCTATTAATTGCAGTATTCTCTTTCCCATTTAAAAAAAAATGGTTGCTCAAATATCTTCTTGCCTTTTTTTATCAAATATTTCTTGAACTTCTTTGCAACTTTTTAGCCCCCTCACATTTGCCTCTGGCTGATTTTAAATTATGCTAATTGGGAGAGGAGAAAATGCTGGTAATGGAATAAAATGGAATGCTATTTCTTATAGCATCTGGTGCAATCTGAGCCATTTAAAAGTGCATCTTATGGAATAGCGCTCTGAATAAGCAGTGCCAGTCTGATTACAAACAACATGGTCTCATTAGAATATGTCAATCTGATTGCTAGGTAGTGATACACTGCAGATTACTAGGCCATAATTGCCTCTTACATATTATGTGTATAATATATAGTTTCTCTGGGTGTATGTTAAAGCCACTTTCTCTCATGGCTATCTTTTCCAGCTCTACACAAAGAAATGCCTATGTTCCACTAAGTTGATTTTAACCGGGGTCCGTAGGTCCTAATTCTATTTTCTTCTGAGTATTCATCAAGTTTTCTACAGCAGTGCTATAAACAAAGAATTATGTCCAGAGCAATTGCCAGAAATAAGATATGTCAGGGGTCTATTACCCACTCAACTGGGAGCCGTCAGTGGCTCAAGGCATTTCCTCCAAAAGGAAAGGGTAAAATAACTGATGCTAAAGCCCGCTATAGCTCCATGTCTTAATTTGCTTGTTGATTTGTGTCATGCATTTTCATTGTCAAAATCCATTTGGCTCTTTACTGTAACTGGAAGAATGCAAACATCTTAGCCCAGGTCATGATTTTGGTGCACACTGTGCCCTTCATGATTTAAAATCACCTATGTGAGCTCTGAAAGCAGGACTTCAACATTCCACTTTCCAGTAGCATAATCTCTCCAACACTTGCTCTACTCCATACGTGCCCTATCCCCGCCAGTACTACAGCCGCCTAGCCCAGCAATGTAAAAAAGCCAGTCTCCACTCAGCTGCAAACCTAGCTAAATACTTGGAATATGCCTTGGAGTGTAGAGGTAGAGGATTCAAGAGACTTGAGCTTTTGTATCGACTGTAGAGCTATAAGCTACGCAACATGGAGTGAATCTGATCGCTGCTTTTTCAGATTTTTCATCTGACACTCCAAAGAATAGATTTCCAAAATGTATTTCAGAGAATTTTTCTTCCATGGAGATGTTAAAAGGGATTCATTTCCAAACAGATTTACAAAAGGTTAGGTTAAATTGGCAAAAATTGGTTTCTTTACTATAGGGCTTCTCAGAGCCTATGATATATCAATGTGCCTTATGAATCTACAGAAAAGGGTTGTGAAATACATCATTGTTACTCAATCTTGTTAGGCCATAGAGACTTCCCTGCCCTAACCTATCTTCCACTGAATACTACTCATTGACATCTTATCATCCCAATGTCATATCTAAATACCCACTCTCTGTTGTGCTACATTTGGACAGTATCTTCTGCAAATGGACTCATTCACACAGCCTGACTGGTCCATATAGACATCTGTGTTTGTATAGTAGCTTGTACAGTTGTGCTTTCTATAGTAGTTTTCCACAGAATTGATTACACTGAGTTCTCAGAACATCCTGATAAAGTAGGGAGCACTTTCTCACATTCTAAAAATGAGTAAACAGAGTTTCAGGGAGGTTAAGTGGTTTGCCCAAGGTCACACAGCCAAAAAGTAGCCAAAGCAGAATTCACATGAAGTATTTTCTTACATCATGCTCAGTTTCTACCTCGGTTAACTTTCCTCTTGTCTTAGGATCCATTTTTTGCTTCTATTTAGTTAATAACTAGTCTCTGTTTGTCACAGGCCATCATCAAAGTGAAGAATGGCATTTGACAAGTGCTATCTGTGGCTTTTATGCTTAGAACACAAAAATGGTAATTAAGGAAAATCACTACCTTCTCCCCAGTTATATATCAGATGGCTGTATCTTAGTGATAACAGATTATACTCTGCTTTTAGTAAAAAGTAGAATATGGAGATGAATTCTTACAAAACACAGTGTGTTAGATGAACACTGTATTTATGTTACAGTTCTTTTCCACTAGAACTTACCAAAAACAAACAGGCAACATGACAAATCAGTAAAACAATAAGCTGTTCGGCAACAGAATAGTCAAGCAGTGTTTAGGGAAGAGTGCAATGGCATATAAACCTGCTAACAATGGCATATAGTGCTGTCATCAAACTGAAACATACCCACCTGATAAACTGCTTGATGAGATAGGATGGAGCAACTTGGGCTCATCACTGAGTATGCCAGGATGGTATACAGGTTAGGAGCAAATAGCTGGAGTCCAGCAGCTTGTGTTTAAATCACAAATTCTAATCCTTATTAGCAGGGTAGGCTTGGACTTGTTGTATGCCTTGGTGTTCTCACCTATAAAATGGGGATAAGAGTAATTTTAACAAAGGCTGTTGTGAAAATTTAGAGCTTAGTACCATGTCTGGTATTCCATGAGTGTTCAAATATGTTAAAAAGAATGAAATCTTGTAAGTGTGGGCACTCACTCCAATTCTTATGAAGCCTTAGATCAAGGTTTTAAGGTCTAGCTCAGCTGATAAATGTCAAGGGGCTAGGGTGGTGTGTTCTTGCACATTGTAGTTGTATTTTTATTTTTCAAAGGAAAAAGAATGTTTTACATCTCTTGCCTGGTATTAGGGTTTTTATTTTATGCTCCCCACCCACCTCCTTCCTCCTAGGGAGACTGAGTGGCTAAGGGAATTTAAACCATGAAAGACAGGCACTTTCATGTCTAAACAAAAGATTGTGCCTAGAGAAAGTGTAGAGATCTGCAATGCAGAAAGGAAAATGCAATTTCTAAAGCATCTGGATAAATGAGGATGTGAACGCAAATGTTATAGCAAGCCTGAATGTTGTTTGTGCTTCTCAGCATCTTGAGGAAATGACCATTTGACACTTGTGGGAGATCATACTCAAAGCTTGCAGATGCATTCACTTCTCCAAGACACTTTCCCTGACTTTCTCTAGGTGCATGATTTTCCTTTGTACTTGTAGGGACTCTCCAGCCACCCAACACTTTCAGTTCCTCTTCCTATGCTTACAAGAAAACCAATTTCCCACCCCTCAGGAGGTTATGTTTGGTTCTTGTGATTGGGTTCTGGCCAATGAGATAAAAGGAGTTGAAGTAGAAGCCCTTTCTAAGCCTGGTCATAAAGCTTTCAAGAGAAATGTCCACATTCTCTTCCCCTTATGTGGTGCCCTTGGTCACGTAATGAACATGGCAGATCACAGTTGGGAAGGAGCTTGGATCCATGAGTCACTGCATGGAAAAGAGTTGCCAGGAAAATCCTCTGGATCTTCATCACACCTGTGAAGTAAGTTAGAAATAAATTTGGTCTGTCAAACCACTGAGAATATGGGGTCACTTATTAGAAGCTTGCATTCATTAGCACAAATACTATGAAATGTGATGTTATACTACACAAAAATCAATCTCCAAATTACTATTAAGTTTACATGTGGCTGGACATTGAGTGTGGAAAAATAGACATTGGAGACTTTGAAAGGTAGGAGGGTGAGAAGGGGCTGAGGGATGAGAAATTACTTAACAGGTGCAATGTACATTCTTTGGGTGATGGTTAAACTAAAAGGTGAAACTTCGCCACTATGCAATATATCTATATAACAAAACTGCACTTGTACTCATTACATTTATACATTTAGGCAGGGTGCGGTGGCTCATGCCTGTAATCCCAGCACTTTGGGAAGCTGAGGTGGGTGGATCACCTGAGGTCAGGAGCTTGAGAACAGCCTGGCCAATGTGGCGACCCTGTCTCTACTAAAAATACAAAAATTAGCTGGGCATGGTGCTGTGTGCCTATATAGTTCCAGCTACTTGGGAGGCTGAGGCCAGAGAATAGCTTGGACCTGGGAGGTGGAGGCTGCAGTGAGCTGAGAGCATGCCAGTGCACTCCAGCCTGGGCCACAGAGTGAGACTCCACCTCAAAAAATAATAATAATAATAGTATATTTAAAAAGTACAAGTGGCAATTTTGATACCACCCTACCAGCTCATTTCAGAACATGTAGGGAAAAATACTTTGTGGGTTGACATTCTGTCTTGCTAAACAAGTGAGGGAGAAAATGCCAAACCTAATCCCTTTCAAATCACAAATATGCTGCCAACTACCATACATATTAATATAGTTGACACTGGAGAGCAGCTAAAGTAAGGCATAAACACAAAGTAACCAGACAAGACCCAGGTTCTGAAATTCTTTTTAAGACCCATGTTTTACAATGTTGCCAGTAACACTAAAGGCACACCCCTGCCCTCTGAAGCAAGCTGCTCTTAGGGGCTTACCTGAGATACTAAAACTTAAACCTGATGTTCAACCAATAGGGACTTTGCCAATTGATAATTTAATGAAATAGCATCACGAGAAGAGCATTCATCCTTAAAACCGTGGTCCTTAATATTTTTATATCCCATAGCAATTTAGAATTTGATGAAATTTTGAAAACCTTCCCATCAAAACACATATACAAATGTAATAACTGACATTTGCTCAGTTTTAGGGACGCTGTTGGACTTGCTGGAGCACCAGTGTACCCTCAGGGATCCGTGGATCCTAGGTTGAAAGCACCTGGCAAGGATGGGTAGCTGGTTGCTTGGATCAGTGACAAGGATGTAAGAGAGGGAACTGGGGGTATTGAAGAAGAAAGTTTATATCATCAAAAGAGCTACTGAGAATCACCACCATTTATTGAGTTCTGGCTGGATGTTAGACACTGTGCTAAATGCTTCAATATATTTAATCTTTTTAAAGCTCTTGCATTGTAATTATCCTACAAGCAAGGAAATGGGCAGAGAGAAGTTAAGAGACTTACCCTAGACTGTATAATTAGTAAGTGGTAAAGCCTGAATGCCAACCAAAGTCTACAGTCTTAATTACAATGGTCTAAGTCAGATTTTCAAATGCGTTGTTCTCAAGGGTGAAGAATCTTTAGAAGATAATAATTTTTAATCTCGAAGTATGCTCAGTTGGAATTTAAGATTTTTTATTTTAATTAAATGGCAACAAATAAATTCATTTAGGCACACCATATATATAGCAAAAGTTATTGAAAAGAGACAACCAGATTGCAGGGTTGTATACGGCAACTACTTTATTATTTTCAAATGCAAACTGTTTGCATTTAGTTTGCTATTTTACAATTTTACAAACTAGGTATAAAAGACCATAAATAAATGACATAAGTTATGTGTACCTAAAGTTCATGAAGGGAAGAAAAATACCTTGACAAATTAAAACAAAATAGAAAATCTATGTCTAACTCAAGAAATCACTCAAATTTTGGAACGTGTGAACCGAATAATGTTCTGTTAATTTCTTTTTCAGTATGAACTAAATTATAATATGCCTTATACATTCTAATTTTAACCACAGTCCTTGCATATTCCAACATACTTAGAGTGATACAAAAAATAAACGCACTCTTCAGTGTGTATCAATGCTTGATGTTGTTTGGAGAATGTTAAATAAGTGAAAATATTGCTTCTAGAACTTTCCTTTGCGGGTCAGAATTTAAGTGTCTTCGGACAAATATTGAGGCTATACGGGTGTACGGATTAATACACATATCCTTCACAGATTGAATACAAGAGGTCTCAGAACGCACACACCAGCAGTGTAGCGAGCACAACCTTTCTTTAAAATAAGAACATTTTTCAACACACCAGAACATTTCACCTGTAAGATTGCTAAAAAATAACTTGGGGCCTGCATACACAAGGCGAAGCTACTTGATTTGGTGCAGCGGGGTAGTTTCCCGCTGCTCTAGAGATCGGCACATGAGTTAGCACTGGAGCTCACTCGGCCAGGGCTTGTACCCTTACCTCTGGAAAAGATGAACTGTTCAGAGATTCAACCTCATTTCTTTATACATATTTTTCAGGCATCAATGCATAGGCACATCCCTTAAAAAATATATTAAGGTCCCCCAAAAGGGGTGAATTAACTTTGTCACTCTGGCATAGAATACAATGCCACACACCCTGTCAGAATGTAATAAATATTTATTGATGATTTTCTCTACTTATTCAACAATAAATGGTTCAGAATCTATTTTTTTCCTCATTTTTCCCTGATTTGATGTTATAGCTTCTATAAATGGCCACAGTTTCTGCAACCATAGCTTAGGATAAGCAAGGCAGCCACTCAGATTATGAAAAATGGCAGTAAGTTGGCTGGAGTTTGGTATACATATCATATATCAATACTGAATCTTCACACTCCGGAGCTCCGATTCTAGAAGGCTGATGCTCTTGTGAGGGCAGTAGGAGTTAGCTGCATATTAATTACTGTAGAACTTTCCTGGTAATTAGGGAATCTGAAATTGCCTGAGGCCATTTCATCCCAACTACCTTAACCTCAAGAGTCACTGGCATGTATTTTTCTGTGATATTGGGAGACAAAGTATTAATCCAGGACACACCATCTCAAAGCTGACACACATATCTACGTTCATCTCCAAAAGTATATGAATTGCATATATTTGTTCGCATTCAACAAGTCCATTTATGCAGGAAAACAAAGGCTACTTGTACTCCATTTGGGGTTACCAGACACATTCCATCTCCTTCTCTCTCTCCATCAAGGAACTGACGATTCAGATGAGTTCAATCAGAATTTGTAATTTTGATGATGGGTTGTCACCTGAATGGATTTATATTTTAAATTACTTCACCATTAAGGTGAAAATGCCTCTGTCCAAAGCTGTAGAATTCTCATTTAGGTTAGTGTGACAGCTACAAAATACACGTATAGATACAGGATGCTGAACATCTCTGGGTTGTCTTTCCGAGGGGACGGTCTCCAGGTCCACTGTATCATGTGGTTCTTCATCTTGAAACTGGTGGAAAACCAGAATTCTCCAGGTGTAGCATTCCACAACATTCACGGGTAGTCCTAAGCATGAGGCTACACACATACACACACCCACACACAGACACGCACGCATACACACACACTCACACCTATGTACACACATCAAAAGAGATAGTCAGCTCATATTTAGTCTAAGAAAAAAATATATTTATATCACTGCAATGGCACACCCTGGGTAAAATGTTACTTCCGCAATGCATATCATAGGCAGCCCATGGAACTGGCTTTGTTTTGTGTGGTTGCGCCTGACCTGGTGTCCATAGTAAGACCTGTAGCATTTGGTCACTTGCTGCCACACCAATGCAGCAGTGACATACAGGAATGAAATATGGAAATACATATAAATAAAACCGCAAAGAGTCCGGGGGCAAGGGCTCTGCAGAGCTGGTGCTGCGAGACAGTGCATTCCTCAGTGCAACTGGAGAACAGATGCTGAATCTTAAGTGTTTGCTGTTTCTTTCACTGGGAAAGGGAATTTGAAAGTCACACATTTATTCTTTTCAGGTATGGGTGTTGTTTCATCAGTGTCTTTGCCCCAGAACTGGCATTAATTGAAGCAGAAGAAACACATTTAGACGGAACTGAGGAGGGTGTGTTCTGTTTTCTTCCACGGGCTTTGTAATCAACAGGAAGGGCTGTGAGGCCGAGATAGCAGAATCTACTCCCTGTAGATAAAAGAGCAAGACTTTAGACAAAACGTGGACCCATACTGCGAGCCAACTGTCAACCACTATTGTAAGAAAGAATATATAGGTTCGTAGAAGTTGGTATCCTTCAGTAAAAGTAGTTCAGTGGGGAGATCATGAATTATACTTTCCTTTTCTGAAAAATAGCAATTATAAAAACAACAAAAAAATGTTTACTAACAGCTTAATTACAACTCTGAGATAGGTACTATTCTTATCTCCATTATATGGATGAGGAAATTGAGCATAAGGAGGCTAAGTAGCCTGCCCAATGCCATACCCTCTGGAGTGGCAAGGCTGGGATTAGACCCCACAAAGTTCTAATTGATATTTATGCTTTAACCACCGTGTTGAACAGTCTGTCTATGAAATGAAAATCCTGACTTGTTTCAGTTCACAATCCACCCATAGTCAACAATAATGATTGAAAAATGCAAACTAAGGCCCAGGCGTGGTGGCTCACTCCTGTAATCCCAGCACTTTGGGAGGCCAACGTGGGCGGATCACGAGGTCAGGAGATTGAGACCATCCTGGCTAACATGGTGAAACCCCGTCTCTACTAAAAATACAAAAAATTAGCCAGGTGTGGTGGCGGGCGCCTGTAGTCTCAGCTACTTGGGAGGCTGAGGCAGGAGAATGACATGAACCCGGGAGGCAGAGCTTGCAGTGAGCCGAGATCGCACCACTGCACTCCAGCCTGGGTGACAGAGCGAGACTCTGTCTCAAAAAAAAAAAAAAAAAAGAAAAATGCAAACTAAGAAGTGAAAAAAAGAGTGGTTGTTTTTCTTAACAAGAGAGTAACTCCTGATAAATAGAAGTATCTAACATAGCGAAACAGCCATACTCTCTACATGTAAACAGGCAGGAGACAGGGAACATGGGACACAGGGAGAGACTTGCTCTGTGAATGACAGAGGTCTTCTAGTCTCAAGCCTCCTTCCACATACCAAGAAATAATCAGCCTCAGGCTGGAATTCTAGACACCAGCCTGGAATCGAACAAGGCTGGCACACAGCAATGGAATCATCGTGGCTCCTCATTGTCCATATATTTGTCAAATAATCAACTCAAACCAAAGGAAGTAAGTTTCCTTCTTTCATTTATAGCAATCAACTATCCAGATTACTTATTGGACTATGCCTCCCACCACGGTGACCATGTTTAGCAGCTGGTGGCCTCAAGCAAAGGGCAGTAATTAAGACCAAAATGCACTTTTATAGATTATTTTGCCTATTTTATCAAATCACTTGTTTGCTTTGCATATGTGTACATTTATCGTGTAGAGAATAAAATTTAATTTTTTGTAGTAAACGACCATATTTAAAATTGTAGAAAACACTTTAGTCTATTTAAAGAGACAGAAATAGTTTTCTCGCCAGGTTTTGTAGCTCATACCTGTAATTCCAGCACTTTGGGAGCCCAAGGAGGGAGGACTGCTTGAGCCCAAGAGTTTGAGACCAGCCTGGGCAAAAGAGCAAGACCCCGTCTTTAAAAAAAAAAAATTAGCCAGGCATGGTTGTGCACACCTGTGGTCCCAGCTACTCAGGAGGCTGAGGTGGGAGGATTGCTTTGGCTTGGAAGACACAGGCTGCGGGCACCATGACTGCGCCACTGCACCCCAGTGGTGACTGAGTGAGATCCTGCCTCAAAAAAAAAAAAGAAAGTTTGCTCATAAGTTATCCAGAAACAAATTTTATTTGAGCAATTTAAAATTACAAATGTGGGTTAGGGTATAACTACCCATATCTTCAAGAAGCCATTTGTTAGCCACTAAGGCTGTTCATGTCGACATAAATGTCAACATGAACATGAATGTTACGTAGACAATTACGTAAAAATGACAGAAAAGTCATCAAATCTACTTTCTAACTATTTCCTCTCTGGAAATCGGTCAAATCCATCGAACGCAGTTTTTGAAACCTGAATGTGAAGGGATTTCATCAGGTGGGCAGGTATTTATGTGAAGTATGAGGAGAACGTGAATATGATCTTAAAACGCTAGAGTGTATTTCGCGTTCTGTGGACACACAAGGTTGGTGATGGTTTCTTTTGCTACTGGAAATTCTTAGAGGAGAAGGAATGATCTCATAAACACGTGTTGCCTTTCAGTCTGCCAATTCCTTCTCCACTTAACATCTGGATATCAATAGATATTACATAAATATATTTGTAATATTAAGTGGGCAATTTGGGGACTTGGTGTGTATGCAAAAATGATTGGACACTTGAATTGAGATGTAAGGGAACGTGAAGACTTGTATCTACTTAATGCCAGGATAAGAGTTGAGTGAAATAAGCCTTCTCCTCACCATTGAATTCAGGCAACTCCTTTATCATGGGAAATTTCTTAAACAGAGACCAGACAAAGCATGTGGTCTATGTACAGTCATGAGTTAAGGAGAATTCATTGTGACTAAATAAACAAAGGCTTGTTCCTTTGAGTCACTCGTGGCGACATCAAAATGTCTTTACCATCCAGTTCTTTTCATTGCAATAGAATTTTACTTGTGTGTATCACTATCTTTCCCATTACAAAATAATAATTTTATAAATGTCAAGGCTAAATAATGCAAGTTTATCCTGCCAGCATAACTTGAAAGGTCTACCACCGTTGTATAAATAAGTATTTACCTCCAAACTCTCACAAATCCATTTAAGTGAAGAAGCTTCACTGCGTGACCCCCCTACCACTGAACTTCATTTCACCCCACTCTGGCGTGTTGTAATAAAACAACTGGGGTTACGAGTGAAAGACAGATGAATAATACTCGGACAATGTTGGAGGAAGAAGTGCACCTTTCTTCTGTGGAGCTCACCGCGTTTTACTTAAGAATATTTCATACACACTTGCAACAACACCATGCATTAGGAAAGGTATCATCATCTCTCTAATTTCCAGGTGGAGGAGCTGAGTTATAAAGAAAAGTGGAGTGAACTTCCCAGTGTCAACATTTCAGTTGGCTTTAGAATCCATAGCTGTCCGGATGCCAGAGTCTGGCTCTGCGCCCTAGGAAACAATGCATCATTCCTACTGTTCGCACATTTCTCTTCTAAAACTTCATGGAGGTAGTGGAGAGAGTTAACACTTTTACTGTTGCTGGATATTATTTTAGGCACTTGGAAAGTCCTTTTCTGGCCTTTGCATTGGCCTTGACTCTAATATATGCATATGTTGAAATTCTTAAGATTCAGAAGGCGACCTTTGAATAAAATAAGTTTTCATACTTCACCTCTCTTTTGATCCTTCCCTGATTACTTCATTTACAGAAATACCTGCTGAGCAGGAATAAAACAACACCAGCATAGTATATAATGTTAATTTGTTAGGCTATTTCAGAATGGACAGGTTCTCTTTTGAAATGGTCTGCTTTTAATATGTTCAGTGTTTAGAAAATACCTTAAGTTGTTGACTTTAAGAAAAAAAAAAACTTCTAATTATTCAATGTATGCAAGGTAACATTCTATTGTTAGTTAAAATACAATGCCAGCTGGGCGCAGTGGCGGACGCCTGTAATCCCAACACTTTGGGAGGCTGAGGCAGGTGGATTGTTTGAGATCAAGAGTTCGAGACCGGCCTGGTCAACGTGGTGAAACCCCGTCTCTACTAAAAATACAAATATTAGCCAGGCCTGGGTGGTGGGTGCCTGTAATCCCAGCTACTCGGGAGGCTGAGGCAGAATTGCTTGAGCCCAGGAGGCCAAGGCTGCAGTGAGCCAAGATTGCACCACTGCACTCCAGCCTGGGCAACAGAGTGAGACTCTGTCTCAAATAATAATAATAATAATAATAATTTTTTTTTTACCAAGCAAGCAAAAGAAACAAAAAAGTCCTATATTTGTCAGCTTTTAACATGAATATCCAGAACTCCTAGACTTCTGCAAAAGTGGTGATAAAACAAAAATTGTTGGAGTAGTTTTAAAAACAAATTTCACACTCCTTCTGAACAGAAAAGCTTTTACAACTTATGTTGCAAAAAAGGTTTTTACTAAACTGTCATGATTTGACAGCAAGTAAATTTAACATTCCTTGCTCTATAAGAAATAGCTTTCAGGATACAACCAAGGGGAAAGAAAGGTCGTTAAAATCAGCAACTCTTGTTCAAAAGTGATGAAAATGAAATAACTCAAAAAAAAAAAAAAAAAGAAAGAAAAGTTAAAATGTGTCCAGTCCAAAGTTACGTCCTTTGTTTCTAGGAATGAACAAACTCGATGCTAGTATATAAAAATAGAAGCATTGAAAGCTAATAGGTTTATGGATGAGCAGTGCATTTTTCAGTAGTTCAACTTTCTGATCATGAGGAAGCCGAGGCGAGTTCCAAGTCTCACCACTGGCATCTTGGTAAATCCTCTTTGGCCCTGTTTGGGGACGGAGTTTCCTGGAGCAGGACAGAAAATGAGGCTAATGGAAAAGTCTCCCCAGTACTTCTCCATTGAGGTAAACTCTCCAAAGGACGGGACCCATGACCTAACAAGGTTAGAGAGAAAGGCTCCTGTGCTTGCTGCCTGGTGCCCAGAAGATACTCAATAAATATGTGTACCATGAATGAATGGCACCAAAGGACAGGAGGAACCCTTTGTGATGGAAAGCACACAGCCAACAGCCAGCGAGTATCTACGACCATCCCTCAGAGCCTGACCTCATCTGGTTCATATGTCACTTCTCCCCGGAAGAATAGCAGGGAAACCACACTGTGTTTGGTCTCCTCTTTCACTGTCAAAAAAGGACTGAAATCCCGAAAAACATCAACACAACCTGAGAGACGTGAGAGAGTATTTTTCTGTTTTCAGTATTTTGAATGAGATCAAGTTTAAAACACAAAAGGAGTTTTCACTGGAGAAAAATTCATTCTTGGTTGGTTGTTGGACTTACCTTGCAGATCTGGGGTCGCTTCTTTAAAGGAGCGAAGTGTGAACGTTCTCTATTCCAGATTGTCACAGCCCACTATCCATAAGATAGTTAGGACAAGTTTGTAGAGTCCCAAAATGAGACTTTATATGGCACAGCCTCAGGCCCAAAGAAACAGACCTCATTTGTTCAGTTAGGGGTTATGGGGCTTGGGTTATGTATATATATATTTTAAATCCACTTTCCCTTTCTTTCCAGCCCCGCTGTGTCATAGGAATCCACCAGGTGGCTTGAGCACTGAAGAGGCAACACTAATGAGCCACATAGCTTTCTCCTAGGATTTTTTTTTTCCCCATGGTATGAACCAAGCCCTAAAAGCCACAGCTGAGTCCTTAAAAATTGTTCCTAGGCATGGTCTTCATTCCAGTGAAAGAGAGATGACTGTAATTTATGCCACAAACAAAATACAATGGTTGTAATTCCAAATGGAGAGAGAATCAGGGATGTCTCAGAAGCTCAGTGTCCGGCAGCAAATACAGCATCAAAACTCAGAGGCAGTGTTCTATTTCTATAGGTACATGTATTTTACAGACTGGTGATGAACAGAAAAGTACTTCTGAGAAACGGTTTGTTCCAGGTCTAATTCAAATGACCGGCAGTCATTTCTGTCAGCTCCACAGTTTCAGCAATCTGTACACCAAGCAACGCTGCAGATATTTTTTTTTCATTTCTTTAATTTCAGAGGGCAAAGACGAAGTAAAAAAGTGCAGTTCTTCAATTAAAGTGCATGGATGAGGTAAACTAATTTCAAGAGTTTTGAGTTTATTCAGTACTGGCTCAGACGGGAACCATTCTGCCGTGCATCTGCTGCATTTGGGTTCGCATTGCCTGGACACTGCTCAAAATCTTATTCTGGTGTGTGATGGCTGTGATACCAATTCTTGCCAGGTCCCTGTACATAGGGCGACAAAAGAGGGACAGAAAAAGTCATGGGGGCTGACAATCTCTTTTCTTGGGCTTCATGCAGACACACATTTGAATCAGCCACAATTAATACAGCACAACAAGGCAGGTGTATTAAAATGTTTCATTAAGCAATTTAATGCAACAATGTAGATACTTTATAGAGACTGTGTAAAATTATACTCAATCAAAATGAGAAGCATTCCAGTTTTTTTTTTTTTAAATGAGTAGGATGATTATGCAGCTCAAAGCAAAAAAAAGAAAATACTATTAAATCTAGATTTACCCTTTCGTGTTACATCGTTGAGTACTTACTCCTGGTTCACGTGCACCACAGCCTCTAGTGTGGTATAACCAGCAGCTGTGAAGTTATCCTTATACCGGTCCATTTTAATGGCCTGGAGCCAATCGCCCACTGATACCACAGCAGAGAATTCAGGGGAGCTTGGATCCAACAAGGCAGTGTTAGGTCTAGAAAGAGAACAAGAAAATATAAGCAGAACGGAGCTACCAGTGAGACAAGAAGACTCAGAAATCTGATTGCCTCAAATAGGCAAGGAGAACCGAAAAGCTAAGAGAAGGTTTTAAACGGAACAACTGTTGTTAAATGTCACCATGCGATATTTTGCTCTTAACTTCACAAAGCTGCTAAAGCATGTATCAATCATCCTATTTGTTCTTAACTCGATTTCCTGTGCTTGTTTTATGTGGCCCTCGGAGGGCATTCATGCTCATAGCAGGTCTTTTAACACCTTAGCCTGGGGTGAAGACTGGGAGAGCCCTCATGGGCGAAATCTGTTCAGTCTTTGCAGAAAGAGTCCAATCCCTGCCAGTACTGAATATTACAGACTTTCGTTCAGCAACTATGGAAACCCTAGTGAAGGATGAGTAGGGTAAACTGCGAGCTTGCCACCTGCCAGACTGGATGGAAGCAGAGAAAACAGCAAGAATTCAAGTCCAGCATGCTTCCAGCCCAGTCTGCAGGCAGGCTTGGGGCATTCAAACAAACTTGGGACAGCAGGGAGTTAATCCCCTCTTTAATCAACCCATGCCTGACCAGCACGAGTGCCAAGGCTGGCAGAAGAATGGCCACTTTGATCACTGTTTGGATTGTGGAATGTGCTTCTCGTATTTCCTTGCTGGGGTTCCTGAATAATGATTTCAACAAATTCAAAGCACTTCTTATTAACTTATTTATTAGTTTACTCATTTCTTAGGCCAGGTGTTTTCTATTAGGTCACTGTCACAAGCAATTACAGGCTGGAATTCTGCCTTTCCTAATGATATTGACATGTAAAAAATCATTTACTAATAAAAAGTATTAAGAGAATTATCGTTAGTCATCTTCATCATCCAATTGCTGAATAATCATAGAGTAGGCCTTCATGGGGGTATTTTATACTACCTTTACTATAATAACCTGTAGAAAAATACTACTACTTGTTAAGTCATAGTTTTTGAACTTCTGTTTTCCCTAAAAATTACAGAATGTGTTTGATCTTAACATTTTGACCTGATTTTCAACGTGATGCTATGTTTAACTACAAACATTTAAATCACAATTATATCATTACTACTAAATTTTCAACCAAAAAACTATTTCTTTGTAAAAACAAAATTAAGTCGATATAATGCTTTAATTTTCTACATAGCAGAATTAATCCAATTCGATTTTTAAAATTTTCATTTTTATCTAAATTGACTTGATTTGTATTTTGTTATATAAATATTTTAACAAAGATTTGTTTTATCAGTTTCGTTTCCAAATAATATCTTGCCATTGTAATCTTTCTTTTGTGTCCATTATTTCAATATAAGTTTGATTTTCTAAGTACAATTCTGTAAATGTTTACAGGAAAAGTAATCAAGATATAATTATTCTTTCAATTTGAGTCAATAACAAATGTTACCACATAGAATTTGGGACATTTAATTGAGTGCGGATATATAGAAATAATATTTGTTATTAGACAAAAGCCAATAGTTTGCATTTACTTCTGACTTTAAGCCAAAAGCATTAATGAGGAAGATGTAGGCTGTGAGCACCGACAAGGTCAAAATGACCTTACAATGAAAATATCTTCACTCGATGTCAATTAACTTTAAGGGTAGTTCTTAAGCTTGTTCTGGAAGCCTTTGTGCTCTTGGTGGCACACCATGATATTAGCCTAATTTTGTGCTGAATTACATACCATGTTATACTATGTCTCGTTATAAGTAAGCCATAATAAGCTTCAAAGCTATTTAAGTACCATCAGCGAAAAGAATTTAGAACTGATAATAGTGTATCTAATACCTCAACTTGTTCTGTACCTTGCGGCAAAGCAGATGCTATGTGGTAATAGTGGTTGAATGACTTATGCTAACAGAAGAAGTACCAAACACCAAAAAACTGGCCTTGAATGGACCCTCAGACAAAATACATGGGCTCTGGTGCTGAAGATCTAAAAGGTGGAAGAGAAGTCAGCTAGATCTGGAAAGGAGGCCTTATAGTCATCTATTTCACCCTCTTGGAGAACAGAAGAACAAGAAATAGCCTCACAATAGTAGGAGACTTTTTTTTTTTTTTAGTTCACATAGTGACCAAGTGGCAGAGGTGAAATGTTAATTCAGCCCTCTTCAGTGTTATTTGAAAAGAGCCAGATAGACCATTGAGCATTTTGTGTAGTGGCCAATGACAGGGATTTGAAAACCTGGAGGAGAATATAGGATATCTCTACTATCTATTCCACAGTTCTCTTTTTTTTCATGTAATGTGTCTTCCTTCTCTTCTAGGATCTTTAGTCTAAGTTTTCAGGAGAAAGATGAGAGGAGAACACCACAGGGCCTGCAAAGACTGGAAGGGCTTAAATATTGTGGGAGAAAATGTCCTCCTATTTTTAACACAGGATCATGATGAAACAGAAGCCTGTGAGAAGCTCGGATTTGGAGATGAGTGAGTGTCTCACCTCTCGCAGGCCTGAGTCACCTGGTCTATTATGCCTGTATTCTAAAATAATTTAACTGATAAAGATGGTCTACACCCTTTCACATGAGACTACTGATATGTAGGTATCCTGAATCTTATACCAGTAAAGTCCATTCTCCATGTAGAAAGTTCTCACTGAACTTGTAGGACTTATAGTATCTTTATGTTCTCTACAGACTGATATACTTCTTCATTTTGCTCATTCCAAAAAAATAACTACCTCTTCCAGGTGGTCTAATCGTTTTGGTCTTTAAAATCCTTCCCAAACGTTCATCTGCATGCTTTGTAACTCAATCATTTCCTATCTTGGCCCTGTTTCCTCCTACTCTGAAAGACTCAGAAAAGGGAAACCAGAAGAACTGAAACCTAATGAATCTCTTTCTTACAATTAACACTTTATAAGTCAACTTAAAATTGCCATGCTTAAAGACCTGTTTTCTAATCTTTATTTCTTACTATTCCAGTGTTCCTGCCCCATTTCAAAATATAGCACCTACAGATCTGAGTGTCTTCTAAAAGTACATTTCACCCCTCTTCCTAAATTTCAGGCCTGGCATCCTAAAATAGGCACTTCAGTTATTTCTTTGCTACTATTATTATTTTGTAAGGTTTTTTCCTTATAACTATTTGATGCCTGACAGGTATTAGTTATTCAAAATGCTGAATACAACTACCTTAAATACTCTACTAATTGAGAAAGAAGCCACCCAGGTTGCAGAGAGCCGTGAAGTGGCCTCTGATGAAAAGGCAAGAATTTAAGTGAGTCACCACTTGCCTGCCTCCTCTAATGTGTTCCTTCATACATCATTATTAAGTAAGCATGGCTGACCTGGAGCTCTCCGTCCCTGTCCTCTTCAAGCTGTTGGGGTTGCGGATGAGTTTGTCCAACATGTTGACAATCTGCCCAAATTTAGGCCTGTCGCTCCTCTCCTTCTGCCAGCAGTCTAGCATCAGCTGGTGGAGTGCAATGGGGCAGTCCATTGGAGGGGGTAACCGATAGCCTTCCTCAATGGCTTTAATCACCTATGGAAGACAACAGGATGGTACGTTAAGCTGCCAGGCAAGCTGCTGTTCAAGGTTCACCCTTCCGACTGGCATGTTTCTTGTGCATGAAGCTGCCAGCAAGCTGGAGCCTGGGAACAGCTCCAACTCCTTCACATGAGCCAAAGCTAGACCTGAGTATCGCTGGCAACAGGAGAGGGAAGCCAGCTGTTGCAATGAGGTGTACCCTAAAGAGAAGACGCATCAATGTTCCCAAGTGGCTAGAGCCCAGTCAGATCCACATTGTGGTGTCAGTTTTGGTGATGGCCCTCAGAGATCATGTGGCCCTGCCCCCTGCCTCCAGTCCCCTGCCCTGCTCCATTCTGCTATTAGCACACCTAAACACTCTTCGCAAAAGAGACTCTGACTTAGTGCTAAAGACCTCCCTTGGGAAGCAATTAATAGCTGTCTCCAAAATGGAATTTTCTTTGCATCCTTTTAAGCCCCTGTCCTCTTACACAGACAGCCAGTGGGTCAACACCAGAGTCCAAGTCCAGATGCCCAGCCATTTTTTCTTTTGGATTACTCTACCCTAGACACCAACTCTGAATTTCTTTCTTGGTCTCCGCTGGCTGTCAGTCAACCCTGTTAAAGGTGTTAGTAAGTAGATTTTTTTTAAAAAAGTAAAAAACAATTAAAAAAATTCCTTCTTTTGGAGCATTTACATTTTAAAGGAGACCCTTGCACATCTAAAGAAGGAAGTTATAATGGTAGATGATAATTGTCTTATTGGCCAAGACCATCCAGAGTGTCCAGAGTGGTCTCCTTGCCTAGTAAGTCATAAATAACTCATTCAACAGTCTCTTTGCTAATTCCAATTTTTCTAATCTGTCTTCACAGGCATTAAATTCTTTTCTTATAGACTTTTCTCTAACATCCTCCCCCTGCTTTGGGGTATAAATTCCAATAAAGTAATATGGTAGGACATGCCAAATTTATAGAGGAGAATTACTTCACAGTTTTTTGGCTACTCATTACCTTTGTTTATGGATATCCTCTGAGATTCTGGAGGTGCTTTTATTTGTTTGGGAGTCTAAAAGTTTTATTTGCCTTAAATCACTCCATCTAATTTTCTTTCTATCAACATGATAGCTGCCAGAGAAATAACCAGTGGTTGAGCCATCCCAGTGACTTCATCGGACTCACCCTGTGGTGGGTCTATTGACTGCTCGGAAATTGGCCTGTGACAGAAGACAGTCTGTTGGGTCCAGTGTCTATGGATTAGTATGACTGTGATCTTTTTAATAAGAGCACCGTTTCAGTTTAACAACTGATCTTGTGATTTATTAAGCCCTCTGATCCTTTTTCTCCTATGTATTTTGCCAATATTGTGTATCAGTATTACCTACTTTTCTTTGTGAAGCAGACTTCTCTATGCTGTCTTATTGAACCTTATTTGTTTCTGGCAATTACACTGCGTCAGTCTGATCACCTGGGTTTCTTTTATCTTCCCAGGTGCATGGTGTTGACTCTAGACTTGATGAGAACATTTTGCACTGAATTGAGGAGAATGAAAGCAACATTGGGCTGATGCCAGCAGAACACAAATTGTTATAACCCCTCAGACTGATTAATGCTCTTTCATAAGCTCCCTATCCACTGCCAGCTTGGAAGATGGCTCATAGGTTAGCAAAGCATATTTTCTCAGTTTACTGCTAAATATTTTGGGGGGCAGAGGATTAAGCCAAACAAAAAACTTGCTAAGTTTGACATATTTTCAACAGTTAACTTTCACTCCATTTACCATATGCCAAATTAATTCTATGCATCAAAGTAATTCTCCAGATACATTTCCTATTGATTCCTGTTCTACATAGAATCCAACTCAGAGACAAATAATAGATCAATATTATTTGTGAGCAAGAAATGGCTTCAGATGCCTTTTCGTGGATAAAGCCAGAGAACTGAAAGTTCAAAACAACAGAATTGTTTATATATATATTGTTTATATATATATGTGTGTGTGTGTGTGTGTGTATATATATACACACACACACACACACACACATATATATAAACTGCCAAAATTACAGATCTGAACATATTTAGGGTAGAAAAACTGACATCTTTAGATACTCTGCTCTTACGAACATTTGGCCATGATTTCAACAGAAGAAAAAGAAAGCTTAAGTATCGAATAATTATAGTAACTACATTTACTATTTGCTCATTTAGGTTTTTTGTCTTTGTCCATGTGAGAGTCTCTAACCTGAATCCAAACGTGGCTACAAGAAGCTACTAGAAGCTGTCTGCATAGCATAACCACATAAACAATAGATTACATGCTATTCACCTCCATAGTCTTTTTCCAGCCTGTAATTGCTATCACTTAGGCTAGCTGCTTTCTTCCCATCTTTATGAATCTTCCATTATAATTCACAGATAATACAATGTGAACACTACCATTCCCCTCAATCTGGTTGGTCAGCATAGAGAATTCTTTTTGCCCCACCAGACATGGAGTGCATTTCTCTATTGCACTGAACGTTTTTTTTTTTTTTTTGAGACAGAGTCTCATTCTGTGGCCCAGGATGAAGTACAGTGGCGCAATCTCGGCTCACTGCAACCTCCGCCTCCCAGGTTCAAGCGATTAGCCTACCTCAGCGTCCTGAGTAGCTGGGACTACAGGCGCACACCACCATGCCCAGCAAATCTTTGTATTTTTTTTTTTTTCTTTTTTTGAGATGGAGTCTCACTCTTTCACCCGGGCTGGAGTGCAGTGGCATGATCTCTGCTCACTGCAATCTCTGCCTCTTAGGTTCTAGCGATTCTCCTGCCTCAGCCTCCTGAGTAGCTGGGATTCCAGGCACGCACCACTATGCCTGGCTAATTTTTTGTATTTTTAGTAGAGACGAGGTTTCACCATGTTGGTCAGGCTGGTCTCGAACTCCTGACCTTGTGATCCACCTGCCTCGGCCTCCCAAAGTGCTGGGATTACAGGTGTGAGCCACAGCGCCCGGCCTGCATCGAACATTCTTTAATTGATAAGGCAACCTGCATCCTATTTCTTAAGTGCACGTGGCTCTAACTGTCAAGGCTGTGCAACTGCCCGTTGTTGGAGGAAGACAAGGCAGATGGATAGGTAACATTCCACCACAGAGAGAATTTTTGAAAAGTTTCCAAAATATAATTGTAACTGATAAACTGAATACCTTGCATTTGTAAACACTCTCTGATAATGGCCTACCACATACATAAAAAATTAGGAAAGTTCGAAAAGTATAGGTGGCCATTTAATTTTAATATGATTCCCAATCTTACCAGAACTAATGTAAACTTTTCCAGAATTAGCTAAAACGTGTTCTAGGAAGACCCCTTCATCAATGCTTTCTTTAATTTTTTTTCTTTCTTTCTCACTGGAGATGTTTGTAATTAAATTCTATTACTCTGGAATCTTATTAGTGTCATTATTGAATCCTTTTCTGAAATTGCAGTCATCGTGGATACTCCCTTACGAAGTAGTCCAGATGGTACATTTAAAGGGATGTGCATAATTTACCAAGGGTCATTGAGTGAAGCTTTATTGTAGAGTCCTCAAGGGGCGAGCTCTAATTACAACGATGCCAGCTTTAAAATATTCACTAGTTTTCTTTCAATAAACCTTTCATGTCCGTTTTATCATATGTGAAATTTATTTTTTCATAATCTTTGCATTTTCTTAAAATTCAAAGTTTAATTTTGTTTTACTCTGGTTTTGAAAGTTCACCAAGTAAAAATACTATCCCATATTTTTTATCTATGAATCTATGTGTGTATGTATCTATCTCCCATACTGTACCATGTAGGCCATTTAATTCTTGTCCTTGAAATCAATAGTCGTTGGTTATAATGTTGAATTAGCTTGCTAGATATATCTGTATTAAGAAATTTGAGTTTAATGCATCATTTCAAACCCTGTGCCCACTTCATCATACAGTAATGCAGAACTTCCTGAATCTCAATGTGAAAAAATATATTTCAGAACATAGAGACTTACATCTTGATTGGACATATCCCAGTAGGGCCTCTCCCCGTACGACATCACTTCCCACATAACGATTCCATAGCTCCATACATCACTTGCTGATGTGAATTTACGATAGGCAATTGCTTCTGGCGCAGTCCACCGGATAGGAATCTTGCCACCCTGTGAACGTTTAAGCCATAAGTTATTCCTTAAGTACATCACTGATGTGCCATTTTAGATTCTGAATGTAGTTCCTGCTAGCCAAGCAGGACAACAGCATTCTTGAGATAGCTCTCAAAACAATAAGACACTTGTTCATTTTAACACAAGTCTTCCAGGTTAACACGGTTCTCTTATGTTTTCTTTACTCACAGGGAAGTGACTAAGTAATCTTGTTTTTAAAGCCTACCTATTATCTGAGCTCTGCTTAAGACAATATTCTAGAAAAAAAGAAATCTCAGGTTTTACAAAATACATGTTATCCACGGGGTATCAGTGATATGTAGCTGACATTTGTTTGATTTTTTGTTGGATTCTCTCACCCAGGAGCATAAAGGAAGGCAATGCTTACACTGCTTCAAAAATCATGAATGAAGGAATTTAAATATGAACATTTCTATCCAACACACAAGTCTACCTCCCCTTATACAGCATGAGAAATAGGTCCAACAGCTAGGGGATGATATGATAAATAGGCCTTTAGAGAAAGCCAGATAATACCAGATACTAGAGCTATCAATGACTTTAATGGAGTAAGGGCAGGATATTAGTTGTTATTAAATTTTAAAAAAAAGACTTGTAAAATGGTAAAGCAAGTGAATATTACCCAGGAAAAGTTTCAAAATGCACCTTTTTTTTTTTTTTTTTTTTTGCCTCAAATGTCTTGTTTATGCTTAGGTATGAGGTATTTTCAGTCAGGTTTTCAATGTCCTAGGGTTCCACCTGGGGAAATTAATTCAAGTCTAATTCAGACCGTTGAGGTATCCCCAAGGGCTATCATTTAAAACGTTTCTTTGCTTTATTAGGTAGGGCTATGAAACAGGACAATAAATTGTACTGGAAGTTGCTTTGATACATTGCAGTAAACTCTGAAAACCCAGTGTATTGCATTCATCCTTATTACACACAGAAGGACACTTGTACTGCATTCCCCCCTGCTTAAATATTTGGCTAAGGTTTTATCTATGTAAATGTATCATTCTAGAAGCCTCCTTTAACTTTTCTTTCTCCAACTACTGGAAAAAAATAAAAGATCTTCGACATTCACAAAGATGTATTCTTTTCTAAATGAATGGACTTGGAATTCAAAAGAGGACGAGCATAAGAATCAAAACTGGAGCCAAATAAATAGAATTCTACAACCCCCTCCCCTCCCGAAAAAAAAAGCTCAGTCAACCAACCAACAACAAAAAGCCCCCATTGCTTGGGATTGCAGATGCAAAATGAGGAGTGTTAAAAGGGGAAAATGGCTGGTAACTGTCAGCTTCGTGTTGATTTTAACAGTGTCAGTGTTAATGGCCAATAACTGTTTTATGGTTCTGTGTTTATTCCATTAGTATTTTATATTCAGATAGTCGAGCTAAGATAGCACAGCCATTAACTGCGTACTTAAAACTCTTAACTGTGTCCTAATCCCCGCTTATCTACCAGTGGTAAAATGAAGGCCATTAGATACTAGAAAACCTTGCGTGGTATAAATGTTTTATAAATCCTGTATATACATTCTGAGATTTGGTAGTCAACCAACTAGAAACATTGCTTTGTCTCATTTAGAATAAGGATTTTTTTAAAGAATAGAAAAAAGGCAAATACAAAACCTAAAACAACGACAACAACAAAAAAAAAAAAGGAAGAAAGAGGCAGGAAGACGGGCAGGCAAATACAAGTGCAAAAAAATAAATAAGCGAAGCTACCTCCTGATTTTCCCAGTAATCATTTGTTGTGTAAACTGATCCTTAATGCTTGCTTCTCAGTTAGCTCATTTTTATTTAAGACACCGTCTTATTGTTCATTAGCAATGTCTTCCCCCTGCCCTCCCAAAAAAAAAGAGGGAAAGATAGTTCATTTTGCTTCTAGTTTGTGGCTGTTAATATGCATACATCTA